>NC_090190.1:26443726-26601226 GCF_024679245.1 Pseudorasbora parva | reverse complement strand
ATCTGGGACGTGAGCATTTTGCCTGAAGCATTGTTGTAAAAGTGTACTCCTGAATCCTCATAATACAACCAAGCGTTTAGCTGATAACAGTACGGACTAATGTAAACCGGAAGTTCGTTACCGGCGTGTTCTACGTTGCCATAGCGATCATGGGAAAGGTCAGAGTTCGGGAAAGTTGTGGATATGTTGACTCGTTTCCCTGTGCCATATTGAAGTGTATGCGTGAGAGTGACCAGATCTGCCACCTGAGTCCCTCCCCCTGAAAGAGATCCACATTCAACAGTCTCATAATGTTTGTTTACCACAGCCCAGCCTGTGGAGCGTTGTCCTTGTTCATGAAAACTGGACCTGTCAACAAACAAGTTTATGGCATCAGATAATGGTTCGGCCTGGAGAGGGCTCTGGCTGTCGTTCTCGATCAGATGGACACAGTTGTGGGCCGTTCCTTCTTCTGGAAGCAAGGAGGCAGGGTTTACAGCATTTTCATTGTCAATTTGAATTTCCACATTATTACTCAGAAGAGTGGTTTCCCCCTTTGCTCGTCTTTGATTTAAAATAGTGTTTGTCAGTAACTTCAAAATCTGATGCCTTGTGTGCAATACATTTGATGTGTCACAATTTCCTCTGTGGCTTTTACAGCCCATTCTGCACAGTCACATGTCAGCAGGCAGGGGTGCTGACCTGCCATTGAAACAGGAATAGGAGCAGAATAATATCCTACCATTCTGTAGGAATTTCGGCCTGGAAATCTCTGGCCGAGGGCAGCGGAGTATGATCGGGTTCCCACCCATGTCCATAGATGAAAAGGTTGGCTGCTGTCAGCATGTCTCAGTGCAGGGGAGGAATTGAGTTTCATTGATACTCACGAACACCACCTCCATCTCCTCCATCCAGTCGATCAGGTCGGATCCAGGTTTTCCCCCTTTAAGAGATTCTGTGAGGGGTTTAGACAATTCAGTGTATTCAGGAACATACTGGCGGCAGTAATTCAGAAGACCCATTACCTGCCTTAGACCAGTAACCATGTTTGGCTTTGGAAGTTCGATGATGGCTTTGACTCTTTCTGGAGTGATTCGTCGGTCGTGCAACCCGACAATCTGAACTAAATACGTAACTTCGGGCAGTGCCAGCTGTGCCTTTTTCAAGTTGGCTTTGAATCCCCCGTTTTTCAGAGCATTCAAAACAGTTCGTACAGCAGTTAAATGTTTGAATTTGCTTGGGCTGGCAATCAGAATGTCATCCACATATTGTAGGACAACCGATCCATCATTTTCAACAGTCTTTCTTACTGGATCAATGAAGGATGTCAGTACCTGATGAAACAGGGTTGGAGAGTTGAAGAATCCTTGTGGCAACCATCTCCATGCCCATTCTGGTTAGTCACATTGTACTGCTATTATTTTGAACAAGACTGTATATATAGTATTGTTCAAAATAATAGCAGTACAATGTGACTAACCAGAATAATCAAGGTTTTTTCGTATATTTTTTTATTGCTACGTGGCAAACAAGTTACCAGTAGGTTCAGTAGATTCTCAGAAAACAAATGAGACCCAGCATTCATGATATGCACGCTCTTATGGCTGTGCAATTGGGCAATTAGTTGAATTAGTTGAAAGGGGTGTGTTCAAAAAAATAGCAGTGTGGCATTCAATCACTGAGGTCATCAATTTTGTGAAGAAACAGGTGTGAATCAGGTGGCCCCTATTTAAAGGGTCATGAAACCCCCCTGCTGCAGCTGTGTTCACACCTTCGATTTGAAAAAGCTTGTTAAAAGGGGAGTGGTCGACTGTGAAAAGGTGGGATGGTATTGTGTGGAAAGAGGGAATGTTTGCATAAATAGGGGAGTGTCTGTCAGTAGGTGCTGAGCGGTTCTGAGACATGTTCTTGGTTCACGTTGGCATTGTTTACCACAGAGAGATTAAATGAGGGATGAGTACAGCGAATGAGAGAGCTATATGTGGCGTGCAGCAGAGATCGCAAATCATTCAGCTCTTCAAAGTTCAAACCACGCAAATCATTCAGCTCTTCAAAGTTCAAACCAGCATAATTCAGTGAGAAATGAAAATAAATGTTATTCTGCATGACGAAATATTTTGCAAACGTGATAAAACTATATTTGTCCAAATATGCACGCTGTTTGGCAAGATGAACAACGCGCCGACGTGATAAGAGAACGAACCACCCAACATGCGATGAGATAGAGATGTGTAATTCTAGATCGGTGTAAAAGCGAAGAGGTTTGAGGCTATAGTCTCGACCGCGCATTGCCGTGACGATCCGCGCTGTCTATCACTCGGCAGCTAAATCTATATTTGTCCAAATATGCAGCACACTGTTTCACTAAGAGCCCGAACACATGCGGTTTAGTGCATGGCTGTGACCACAAATAAAACGGAGAGGACGTGGCTTTTGTTCATTAGCCTACAGATTACAGATTGGTTATTTTGCACTCCTGACATAGATAGTCAACGCTTGCAGGTTCGGCGTGCGATTCCTCAGGTGAATTTTACTTTACCGAGCCTTTGTAGCAAAGGCTTCCACAGACGGCGCCGGTTACAGCTCGCTCGGCGCCCTTTACGTTACTTCGTATCAGCACAACGCCTAGCTTTCCTCCGTGACTTTTCCGCACGCTGCTTCCAAAACTTCCCCACCATATCTCTACAATAATGATGTAAGACGAGCCTGACAGAAGTGACTGTCTCATGCATATTAACTAAATTATCTTGTATGCATACTACAGCGCAGGGATTGGACTGAATGAGCTTCATGTCATGAATATATATCGAGAATTGCTCGGAGCGGTCGACGTCAGCATGTGCCCAGCTGCCCATACTTGGGCCGAAAAGGCCGTGCCGACGTCAGCATTTGTGACGTTGCTCCGACTAAACTTTTCAAACCGGAAGACAGAAATCACTCTGAAAAATGCAAAAATAACTATTTTCACATATGCATACCATTAATGAGTACCCTTAGTGTTTTCAATGATGTGCAGCCTATACATATCTGTTTACATCTCAAAAAAAAGTGTTTTGGGGTTTCATGACCCTTTAAGGATGAAGACAACACTTGTTGAACATGCATTTGAAAGCTGAGGAAAATGGGTCGTTCAAGACATTGTTCAGAAGAACAGCGTACTTTGATTAAAAAGTTGATTAGAGAGAGGAAAACCTATAAAGAGGTGCAAAAAATGATAGGCTGTTCAGCTAAAATGATCTTAAAATGGAGAGCAAAACCAGAGAGACGTGGAAGAAAACGGAAGACAACCATCAAAATGGATAGAAGAATAACCAGAATGGCAAAGGCTCAGCCAATGATCACCTCCAGGATGATCAAAGACAGTCTGGAGTTACCCGTAAGTACTGTGACAGTTAGAAGACGTCTGTGTGAAGCTAATCTATTTTCAAGATTCCCCTGCAAAGTCCCTCTGTTAAAAAAAAGGCATGTGCAGAAGAGGTTACAATTTGCCAAAGAACACATCAACTGGCCTAAAGAGAAATGGAGGAACATTTTGTGGACTGATGAGAGTAAAATTGTTCTTTTTGGGTCCAAGGGCCACAGGCAGTTTGTGAGACGACCCCAAAACTCTGAATTCAAGCCACAGTACACAGTGAAGACAGTAAAGCATGGAGGTGCAAGCATCATGATATGGGCATGTTTCTCCTACTATGGTGTTGGGCCTATTTATCGCATACCAGGGATCACTGCATGAAAAAAGGTGTATCCGGACCCGTATACTCCTGTATACACTGCTGAAATTCGGAAGAATCCGGGAGTATACTGGCCGGATAGGTCAAATTCCATGGATCGGTATATATCCGTATACATCCGGAATGATACCAAATCGGATGTATGTTGTGGCCGTATACTTCCATGCTACAGCCATTTGTTGCCATGGCAAGTAATCCCATCAGGTTTTTTCAGGAGACATTTTCACACCTCTGAGCAGCTTTGCCTCCCATCCCCTATTGGCCTTTCAACTCAAACTGGATTGGTTGTTCTTTTAAAACCACTCCCAAAACCCAAACTGCTATTGGAGGACAGGGCACATTGAAAACCCAGTAAAGTGATTTTATTGGTTACTTTTAAAACTTAGCCCACCCAGGGCCTTATAGCTTAGTGATTTGATTGGTTATAGGTCAGCTATGCAGATACTGCTCATACACCATAAACCCCACCCCCCTCTCCCCCCAAAGGAAAAATACACACAAAAAACAATTTAGGAAAATATGGAATATTTATTAAGGTACATTAAAACATTACCAAGAGCATTTTAAACAAGCAAAAGAATAGAATGGAGAAACAAAAACAAGTGAACAAAATGTATTTAAAAGGGATGAAAATGTAAAGAACAAAAAAATACAAAAATAAAGGCATTTAAAAGGAACAAATAAACAATATAAATATAACTATATAAAATAAACATAAGTTAAAATGAAAGGGTAAAAAAGGCATGAAAAATAAAATTAACACAACATATTTAAAAGTTGGTGATATAAAGAAATAAATACAGTGTATCTAAAATGTAACATTATAAAATGAGACAATGCAAAAATGTAAACATTATAAAATTAGAACCAGAATGTTAAAAAAAAGGTTATATAATATACATAAATGTTCTAAGTAAACAATAAAAATAAGTGAAAAAAAAAAAAAAACTCCCAAAGAGCATTGTAAACATATATTATAAAATGAATGGGGGAAAAAAAAAGTGAGCAAATTCTATTTAAAGGACAGCGATGTAAAGGAATAAAAGAAAAAAAATGCATATAATATATGTTCTAAGTAAACAATATATATAAGTGGAAACATTTCCAAAGAGCCATTAAAGTAAAGATACATTATAATGATGCACTGATGATGTGACGTGTAGCATGGGTCAGCCTCTAGTCTGGTTCTTAGCATTTGGCAGAGCGCAGACAACCGTGGTTCTGTTTGGTGGAGACCTCACCATCCACACTGGCCTTCCATCAACAGCATCTTCATCAGACATTTGCTCTATTGTTGCGGTCTCTCACAGGTCTCTTTCTGCGTTAGCTTGTACAACCCTGGACCTGGTCTCCAGCAACTGCAAAACATGACAGTAATTTAACCACTAAAACACAGACTGTGTTTACATGTGCAACAATAATGCGACTATGTATTCTAAGAGTAAGGTCTTAATCGCAGGAAGGTGCTCACATGACAAGCAGAACTCTTCACTCCAGTTTACAAGCAATTTGCATTATTCACTAATGAGTATGGTTATGTCACACTCAGATTTGATCAAAGTATTGGGTTTAATGTATAAGTTTAATCACAATATTGACAAAATCATATCTCCTAAAGAGAAAATAAATGCTTAGCAAGTGTCTTAACTTACCCTTCTCTTTCTTTGACGGTTCTTTGCCATGTTCTTCATAGTGTGTCTTTTTTTGGGCCTTTTCAGGCTGAGCCACAGAATACTTCCTCCGTGGTGTCTCAATATGTCTTGCAACCTGCTAAATAAATCATGAATAATTGTAATACCAATAAAAGTAAGCAAAACAAAGCACACATGGTAAATATTAATATAAAATTACTTTAAAAAAAATAATACAATCTTTAAGATTACCTTTTACACATTCAGGGTCAACATCTGTAAAAGTAGTCCTTAATTCTTCAAAGGAAAATGGTCAAAGCGAGGTTGTGTGATGACTATTCTGGGGGGAAAGTTGCAGTTATAATTAATGAAATTCAGTTTTTGCATTTCAAATCCATATGACGTTAGAAGTAGGTTAACCTAACATTTAAAGTATACAATAAGCAGTCTTACCCAGTTTGTGGATCGTATTTGTGTGGGCTGTTCTCTGAATTGGGTTTCACACAAAGGCACCTTACAGATTCCTGTTAAGTTTGAAATTAAAATGCGTTTAAACGGATTCACAATCTGCAAGAACCACAATATTTTGAAGTTTGAATAAGATGGCCATCAAAGTAACCGCTGGAGACAAAACACATAACGTTATTAGGCTAACGTTAATTGTAAGCCTACTTTGGTTTACAGGCACATTATATAACAAAAACTGAACTTACCTCACGTTACGTGCCCTTTTAAATCTTTTCACAATGTTGTTAGGCTCTTCCTGTAAGTTAGTCCGTGCTGCTCATACTTTTGCTTGAGAGAATAAAGACGCTGGAGAGCCTCTTGGAGAAGATCGGCCCGTTCATGCTGTGCAGATATTAAAGTAGTAAGCTGACGAGATATAGCACTCTGGCCGGAGATCAGCTGCTTCATCAAGGCATTCACAGTAACTGGGCTTGAGCTTGAGGCTGCATGTCCTCCTTTGTTCAGTGGAGTAGAAAAACTAAGGTTCCTTTTACTCTCCATATTAAATCTGTCGAAAATGATCGATTCCAAATCTCAACCAAACACCACAAAAAACAACAATCCGTTCTCTGTACTTCCGGAAACAATGCGGAGGTTTCAACTTTCGCGCGCATGAAACAATACACTACTATTGGGTGCGCCTCCGTCCCCACCTTTATTGTGAGTGGTTGATTTCAAACCTCAAACCGCCCCCTCTTTGGCGCGTGTTGTTTGCTTGCTAATCCCCACTCAAACCACGCCCTCGGTATGACGCGTCGCAGGTGTATCTTTAATTTGGTGCAAAAATATAATGCTGGACATAATGATCTATCAACATGGAAGGACAACCACCTGTTTATAATAATACGAGAAAGAGAGCTCGGCGGTTTTGCGACCACTGCAACGAGAATGTTTCACATGCATATTTTTATCTTCACAAAAAAAAGTTTTTTTTTCACAATGGAGCGATTACAGCTGAGACAAATCACAACACAGAGCTGGAAGTGAGTGCATGTGATGAACTTCATCCAGACGAAATGAGACCTGTGGACTGGCTCCATAATGCTGGTATTCATTTTGGTAAGTTACTGAACATTTTTTTTGATGTAAAACCAAATGACAAGTAAAATAAGATGGTGATCATCAACATTTGGTTTATATATTTACTGATGTCGTGCAACATTACACTGATGTTCATGATCTGCTTTGGTTAGATTTGACACACAATAGTGATTTGCTTGTTTTCAGAATGTAGTAAGTTTGTGTTTTTTCCAGTAGTTTGTGTTTCACTGTTTAAACTAAATCTTTGTATTTAGCTTGTGTAGCCTATGTAAATTTGTGTGTAGCTAAAATCGTTGTATTGTTCTTTAATTGTTACAGAGGACATTGGAGACCAAGAGCAAGTTGATTTCTGCATATTTGAAGAAACCAAGCATTTACATGAGAACCAAGATTCGGCAGATCTTCTTGATTTATCCATCACTGAAGGCAAGGCTCCTTACATTTAAATTGATGCACACAGACAGATGTGTATTGTTACACTTCTATTAATTTTTTCTAAAAAAAAAAAACTCTAACAAATGTCTTTTTTTTTTTTCTTTTTTTTTTGAAGAAGAAGAAGAACGCAATGAGCTGCTCAGGCTTTCCTTGGAGCTCAGTGAAACGTCTTCAGATGATGACAGTGACCATGAAGAGCAACAGGTCTTTACAGATGGTCAGCACAGTGAACATTTGGATTTTGAAGAAGATGACAAACCTGAAGAAGATAATGGCAATAGAGACAGCTCTGCTTTATTACTTGTAAAGCTATTAGCAATAATGGTTTTAACCTGGCAAGCATTGTTCAACATTTCAGACAATGCCATCACTGCACTGCTGCTATGCCTCAGACAAATGATGGCTCATTGGAAATATTCTCAGTGTTGATTGGTGTCTCCTCTGGGTTTGCCACTGTAGCCTTTGGTTTACTCAGTTGGGGACACACAAACTATAACACTAAATTTATGATCTAAGTTATTCAACTAAATATACAAATAAAATGAATTAATTAGGTCTTATTTAATTCTATAAACTATAATATTGATCTGCCAACATTGTTGACCCTACAGCCAACTAAAATTTTGTTGCAATACTGTCTCGTTTGACACTGTGAGGCTAATTTGAAACAATCGTCATTGTAAAAGCGCTATATAAATAAAGTTGATTGATTAATGCAATTTGCTGGTATGAATCCCAAGACTTTATATTAACTAAGAAAATATACCAGTATGACAACTTCACTGAATATGATGTCTGTCCAAAAAGATGATAAGCTTCAATGGCAAGGAATATCTGTACCCCAAACTAACCTATTGTTACAAGAAAGTAACTCAGTCATTAGAGACCTTGGTAAAAAAAGATCTGGGTTTTTTAAAAAGAGAGGCGTGGAGAGAAATACAAATTCTTGGACGAACCAGTCCTCGACCCAAATGCAGAGCTGCGTGCTGGAGTCATTAAGAGATTTCTTATAATCAGTGGTAAAAACTAACACGCGTACTATACGCCATGTTGTTGCAAAGGTTTTGTGGTTGCACCCTCATCCAGACAGATGTTTCTTTGGGAACCCTGTGGAGGTATGGGACACAGACTGATTGTGCAGCAGCGTTCCTACCTGTGGAACGTATTGCAGGGAGATGTGTACTAAGTACATACATTGTGCAGTTAAGTCAGAAAAAAGAAAAGGTATCAGTCATAATTCCCATTTGCACAATGTTTAAGATTTAGCCCCATGCGATTTCCAACGACCTTCTTTTTATTCCTTTAATTTTATTTTGAGCATATCCGTTTTATTGTGTTTTTAAAGCCATTTTTTTCATTATTTCACATTTATGTAAGTTCCTTTTTATTAAATGTTATTGTAACTGCATTTTGTAAAACTTCACAATAAATGTGTGTTGTTCTAAAATGGTTGGTTAATTTTCCTTTATTTGTTCCATTCAATTTCTTAATTTAAATGCTCTGTTTTTGTGGCTGTATGTTCGGGGTGTTTATTTTGTAGTGTTTTTTAAAAAATTTGATTAAGAGTCATAATCCTCAATCCTGAAGTCCTCCCCTGCCACCCCTCCCTCTGAGAACAGACAACACCTCAGTGTCATTAACATATGAAAGGTCTTCTTCACACCTAACAGTCACCAGTCCTAGCACCCAGCAGTGTTTCAGCTGTATATTTCCGTGAAATTTCACGGATGCCTGTATATGTCCGCATATGTGAGGTTTCCGGGTGTATCTTGAAATATACTGTTCCGTGTTACTCTGATCCGCTTTTTCCCACATACGTCCGGTAAACCTCAAATTACACAGGAGTTTACCATGCCCGGATAATGCCGTATTCCAGGGTTTTCATGCAGTGGATCATGGATCAGTTTGCATATGTTAAAATACTTGAAGAGGTCATGTTGCCCTATGCTGAAGAGGACATGCCCTTGAAATGGTTGTTTCAACAAGACAATGACCCAAAACACACTAGTAAACGGGCAAAGTCTTGGTTCCAAACCAACAAAATTAATGTTATGGAGTGGCCAGCCCAATCTCCAGACCTTAATCCAATTGAGAACTTGTGGGGTGATATCAAAAATGCTGTTTCTGAAGCAAAACCAAGAAATGTGAATGAATTGTGGAATGTTGTTAAAGAATCATGGAGTGGAATAACAGCTGAGAGGTGCCACAAGATGTTTGACTCCATGCCACACAGATGTCAAGCAGTTTTAAAAAACTGTGGTCATACAACTAAATATTAGTTTAGTGATTCACAGTATTGCTAAATCCCAGAAAAATGTTTGTACAAAATAGTTTTGAGTTTGTACAGTCAAAGGTAGACACTGCTATTTTTTTTAACACACCCCTTTCAACTAATTGCCCAATTGCACAGCCTTAAGAGCGTGCATATCATGAATGCTGGGTCTTGTTTGTTTATCTACTGAACCTACTGGTAACTTGTTTGCCACGTAGCAATAAAAAATATACTAAAAACCTTGATTATTTTGGTTAGTCACATTGTACTGCTATTATTTTGAACAATACTGTATATATATATATATATATATATATATATATATATATATATATATATATATATATATATATATATATATATATATATATATATATATATATATATATATATATATATATATATATATATAAAATCTCAAAAAGTACCGATAAGAATACCGTTAAAGTACCGGACCGATAAGCAGTATGGTTAAGAGTAGTAATACCGTTAAAACCTTAACGATACCCATCCCTAGGTGCATGGTATTATGATACCCCATTTGCATAATTTGTCTACCACACTCTTCGCACCCTCTCGAGCCTCATTTCTTAAAGGGTATTGTCGTTTGGCTACATGCATGGTTACTGGGATGCTCAGTGGCTGAACTTGGGCAAGCTCACAATCAAATGTATATTTTGCCCAAACATCAGTAAATTTAGAAATCAAAAACTTCCACTCAGGTTGAGTTTCAGTCTCTTTGTCAACATCAGTCACTGCACATCTCTGTTTACAATGAGGGCCAGATTGAGATAAGCGAAGCAAGTTCAGGCTGCCTGTGGCAGATTCAAGGACAATGGAGCAATCAAAATCCTCAGGCTTACAGTTTACAGCACAGTAAGTTTCATAGGCTATGCGAAAATGGTCAACATATTCTAAAGGGCTTTACCGTACTCTCTGTTTGACCTGGGTTACACTGGTCCAGGGGTATGACCCCTGACCTAACAGTTCTTCAACCTCATACTTGTAAGTGGTGTAGGCCTCGCAAGTCCAGTCTGAAGGAACAAAGGGGTGGGGTCTAATTGTTTGTACAGCTTTCAGTTTACTGGTAGGGATTAATCCCTCCACCAGTGCTTGTATGTCAGCAATGCCCAGATTTTTTTTTGTCTGGCAATGGCTTCTACCTTAAACCATAAAACTTTATTTGGGCTGTACATTTTGAAAGGTTCTATCCCCGCAAGCAAACTATTTTTCTCAGCTGGGGTTAGTCTGGTCAATGACCCATATTCATGCCCAGCCCCCATTTCAGTGTTCTGGTCGTCCCACTCCGAATGTCGGATTGGGGCGGCAAAGACTGTTTTTCTGGGTTTATGTGCCTCAACAGAGGACAATCTGATTGTGATGGCTGAACCCGCGGCCACGCATTTCCCATAACACCTGATGTACTCCTAACATCATAAAAAGAGTGGCATCTACAGCTACACTAATGTTAGTCTCTCTGTTTATCCCGGATCTGGGCCCTGTCCGGATCGGATGGTGGACCTGCCTGGACATGACCAACGCATCCTGGAGTGTCTGCTGAGCCGTGTCAATTGGTGTCTCCTCCGAATTTGCCTCACTGGCACGTCATGCTCAAAAACCCGTCTGCGGCGCAATAATTCCGATCTTTCATGTATTCATACTCTTGTGTAATCGACGCCCCATCCTAAATAAATCTGTCTCTTCCGTGATACCCTGAAATTTTGAATATTCCAATCTAATATGATTTCTGACCTGTAAGGTTGCCAGAATAATAATCTTACACAGTGTGTTAATAGGCCAGAGGAGAACTGGCACCCCGACTGAGTCTGGTTTCTCCCAAGGTTTTTTTTTCTCCATCATGCCCTGATGGAGTTTTGGTTCCTTGCCACTGTCACCTTTGGCTTGGCTTGCTCAGTTGGGGACACTAAAATTATGATTAAAGTTATTCAACTAATTCTACAAATAAAATTTATGAATTCGGTTTTATTTAATTCTATAAACTATAATACTGATATGCCAACATTGTAGCTATATGATAAATGAAAATAAGCTGATAACATCACAGTTTTCTCCAGAACGACTGTACAGCAAAATCTAATTTTGTTGCAATATTATCCTGTTTGACACAATCGTGATTGTAAAAGCGCTATATAAATAAAGTTGATTGATTGACATTGATAAGGGTAACTTGCACCCATTCCTTCGTACACTCACAGCGCATACATTCTCCTCTAATACATTCCACTACATATTTGTTTATTTTGACCATTATTTTCCTTTTATTGATTTAGTATTTGAGGTTATTATATAGCTTTATATAATAAAAACACAAAACATACTTTGTTTGACATATTTTCAATGCTTTATTTAGGTAGACCTTTGTTTGTCAGTTTGGAGTGCACACTTACTGGCTTACATTGTGCTATGTCTGTTACTGATCCTTGTTTCTATTGAGTTTAAGTTACCGTGAGATGAGTCTGAGTTGAGTATAATGCCGCTGGTTTCAGTGTGTGCGTCCATCCAGCGCCGTGGTCTCGACAGGCAAAAAGGCTGACTATCATGCAGCAGTGGAGATTTATGGCCGGAGAGTTCCGCTATGCGATACCAAGTGGAGAGATTATTTGTGGACCTAGATTATTTGTTAGATTTAATTGATTTATTTTGTATTCTTTATTTTGTGACTTTTTGTAATTTTTGGGGGGTAAAATAAACCCATTCTTTTGCTGGAAAGCTGGTGTCCTCATGTCTTACTCTCTGGCCTTCTCACACTGATATTCTTGACCCCTGTGGTTAATTTACTTTTTGCTTGTGCGGAAAGAACCTCTGGGATGTATGGGGGAGGGATTTTAACCTGTGCATTCAATATTGTGCGTGCCTTTTCATACGGTCCCTCCTCTTTGTTATCAGGAAGTGGGGCGGATCCCTGAGTGTGGGCCACCTGCACTTCCTGATAAGAGTCAGTCAGGATAGAGAGAGGAAGAGACCTGGCAGCATTTTCTACTTTGTCACAAGACTTTCCCAGCCCCTTATTAAAACATCCCAGACCATGGCCCACCTGCACTCTCTTTTATTTAGCACCTTTAATTTCGCTATTCTGTCACGTGCATCCAGGTCGTACCACTCATTAGCCCCATTAGGGATTGATTTCATTGGTACGCGTCCCATTTTACAGCGAGCGCAAACGGCTATACATTTGGGTTTATCTGACGCCTATTTGGTTTCTAAACAATCTTTTCTTGATCACAGAGAAGGTTTTTAGCAGTGTAAGGCAATGAATCTTATTTTTATCCTCAAATTAGTTTTAATAGAATAGAAGTGAGTTCTACTCATGAAACCACAAAGTATCTTTTTACTCCTGGTCACATATACTGGTCCCAATTTGGGTCTTATTTTATTCTACTCGGTATCGTTCCAGATGCATCCCTGGCAAACAACTCCTGAATCTATTTTATTTGTTTAAATAAGGGCATCCCTTTATCTGAGATGGAAGAGATGGAGAAGATTTGCAATGTCTCCTGGACCTTACCTACTTGGAGTGAGAGGGAGGGAGAGGACGCTGGCGTTGTGTGTTCGCCGCTTCTCCACTCTGCCTGCCCGCGATTTTTTAAACTTTTAAAAGTTTTTAAACTGTGGCACCTACCTACTACAGACGCCTTCCAGCTGTAAGCCGTGTTCCTTTTGGGAATTATTTCACTGCTGTGCCGGTGTTGTCTGCTAATGTTGTCGGGCATCCTCGGTCAGAATGGCGCTCAGCTATTCCAGCCTGCAACTTCGCCGATTTAATGTTGCAACCACACCTGGGTTTAATATCCCTATCATTAAAGAACTTGGACTTCTTCGCCGTCCTCCATACATTCATAGAGGATCTGGTCGCAAATTCATTATCCATAACCAGCCAAGCAGCTCTGCCACAAGCATTCCATCTCTCTGGTCATCTGTCGCATGTCTGACGCGTCATCGGAATGCCGTCGCTCCAGGTACTATCCACACTGGAAATATCGCGAGACATCTGCACTCCAGCACGGGATCCCTGCACTTTGGGTTGGATACATTCCGTGGAGTGGATTCCAGTCTGCGCGGAGTGGATTTTAATGTTTTGTGTCCGGTCCAGAGACTCACCCCTCAGTCATTGGTTAAATTCGAACTTTTTAATACTCAATCCATCAGTAATAAATCTGTACTGATTGAAGAACACATTAGGGAGAAAGGACTTGACTTTATGTGTTTGACAGAAACATGGCATCAGCCAGAGGTGTATTCTGCCATAAATGAAGCCTGTCCCCCCGGATACAGTTACTTGGAAGCAGCTCGCAGCACGGGCCGCGGTGGTGGCCTAGCTGTCATCCACCGACAGGACCTGGAGTTGTCCCGCATTACGCTGCCTGTGACATCTTCATGCGAGTGTTTAGCATTTAAATGTAAGCCTCCTTTTCCAATGACTGTTGTGCTTATCTACCGGCCCCCTAAACACAATTCTGCATTCATTACGAAAATATCTGATCTTCTCACTACACTTTGTACTACCTCTACAAATATTATAATCCTGGGAGATATAAATATTCATGTTGACACTCCCTCATGTCATCCTGCTGCTGATTTTCTTCAGCTATTGGACACCCTCAACCTACAACAACATGTTGATGTCCCCACACATTCCAAGGGACACACTGGATTTGGTCATCTCAAACTCAGCCCTCCTCCTCAGTAACCTGCAGGTCTATGATCTTGGAGTATCAGATCATAAGGTTGTGGCTATGGAGTTGCCCTTTCTGTCATCTCACACCAAACCTAAGCGACAGATCCACTATAGAAGGTTGAACAACATCAATGCGGATGTCCTAACCCAGGACCTTCAACATATCACATCTGTCTCCTCCAGTTTTTCTGACTTCATTTCTGTTGCTGACTCTGTGGATTTTTATAACCAGTCCCTGAGCAGTCTTCTGGACCTCCATGCCCCGCTAATATCCCGGACAGTCTCATTCACACGCTCAGCACCTTGGTACACTTGCGAGCTGCGAAAGATGAAGGCGGCGGGGCGTGTCCTTGAGCGGCGCTTCAAGGCCTCGGGACTTATTGTTCACAAACAGGCATACCGGGAACAAAAGAGGGCTTATGCAGAAGCTCTGCGAAACGCACGGTCACAGTATTATTCCACTATCATTAATACCAACCATGGAAACTCTAAACAACTTTTTTCAACTATAAACCACCTTCTTAAACCCCCTGCATTCTCCCACTCTGAGACCACAGAGGAAAGGTGTAATATGCATATTCATTTTTTCAAACAAAAAGTAAATAACATCCGCTCCAACCTTACTACTACTACTGCTCTGTCCCCTCAAATGGATGACCCACCATTGAAGATTGTCCAGCCCCTCTGTTCTTTCTCAAATGCTACACAGGAACAGGTAGAGGATGTCATCAAAAAAATGAAGCCGACCACTTGTGCTCTGGATCCTTTCCCTTCAACTCTATTGAAGGCCAACCTCTCTATAGTTTCTCCTTTTATTACCAAAATCATAAACCACTCCCTTACGGTTGGTCAGATCCCATCTACATTAAAAACTGCTGTCATCAAACCTTTACTGAAAAACCCATCCATGGATCCAGAAGTTCTCTCCAACTACAGGCCCATATCGAATCTGCCATTTCTATCGAAGGTCCTAGAAAAAATAGTTGCAGCACAACTTCATGTTCACCTCAAACACAATAACCTGTTTGAAAAGTTTCAGTCGGGTTTCCGCCCTGGTCATAGCACTGAAACAGCCTTGGTCAGGATCACCAATGACCTCTTGATGACAGCTGATACTGGTTCTCCATCTCTTCTCCTCCTACTAGACCTAACAGCTGCTTTTGATACAGTAGACCACAACATTCTCTTACAACGCCTGAAATACAACATTGGACTCTCAGAAAAAGTTCATAATTGGTTTATTTCATACCTCACTGGTAGAACTGAGTATGTTGCCCTTGGAAAATGCAAATCACTCACCCAAAATGTCACCTGTGGTGTTCCTCAGGGCTCTGTGCTGGGACCCACACTGTTCTCTATGTACATTCTTCCCCTTGGAAAAATCATTAGCAGACATGGTATATCGTTCCATTGTTATGCTGATGACACAGCTTTATCTACGGACAACCCCAAATTACTCTGCTCCCCTGCCAACATCCACACTGACCACCTGCCTGGAGGAGATAGAGACATGGATGAACCTCAATTACCTACAGTTGAACTGTTCCAAAACTAATGCTATCTTAATTGGTACGCAACATCAGCTTCGCTCTTCAATCATCACTGGCATTACTTTCTCTGGCCAAAATATCACTCTTTCCACATCTGTCAATAATTTAGGGGTCAAAATGGATTCTCAGCTCACCTTTGACACCCACATAAAACACCTCAGCAAGACTTCCTTCTTCCACCTCAAGAACATCGCCAAACTCCGTCCAACTCTCAGCCTGGCTGATGCAGAGAGGCTCGTCCATGCCTTTGTCTCCTCCAGGCTGGATTACTGTAATGCACTCCTCATCGGGATCTCTGGCAAAAGCATCCAGAGGTTGCAATACATCCAAAACAGCGCTGCCAGAATCCTGATGAGGGTGCGCAAGCATGAACATATCACCCCTATCCTGAAATCTCTTCACTGGCTACCCGTCCGGTTGAGAATTGAATACAAAGTTTCACTCCTCACCCATCAGTGTATTCACGGACATGCCCCCCTTTACCTACAGGAACTTATCACCTATCCGACTTCGTCATGCACCCTTCGTTCGGCAAACACAAACACCCTCCAAGTTCCGAGAACAAAACTTTGCAGCATGGGTGGTAGGGCCTTTTCATCGGCAGCTCCGAGGCTGTGGAATGCCCTGCCGGACTACCTGAGGGCCCCACAGACTATTGATGTTTTTAAACGAAACCTTAAAACATATCTTTTTACACAAGCTTTCGAATAAATGTGTTTTATAGGTTTTATTGTGTTATATGTGTATATATATATATATATATATATATATATATATATACACATATGTATGTATGTATATATATATGTATATGTATGTATATGTGTATGTGTGTGTGTGTATATGTATGTATATATATATATATATATATATATATATATAATTTTTATTTTATTTTATTTTTAAAAGTGGCTATTTACTACCACTTGGTGTTTTGTAGCACTTTGAGATTGTAAAAATGTAAAGTGCTTTACAAATAAAATTCATTATTATTATCATTATGTTACACGGGCTCCTGCAGAGGACGTTACCACTGCCCCGCAGGGCCTCCCCTTTATTGAGTCCGCTTCTTTGCACTGTCTGCTACCATTTTTACCTTACCTTCAGCACGTCAGGATGCTATCAGCGACTTCTTATACTATTAACCTTTAGTATAATTATGCCTCACACTTCACAAGCGGAATGAAGCGAAGCACACTGCTCTTCTTCTCCAATCTCTTCCATTCAGACAACCGTATCCAAATAATAAAATAAATAAATACTACCTTATTTGTTGTTTTGCAAGGGGTGTCACCAAGGAATAATTGCTCGCATCCTCCATCAAAAAGGGTGGACAGTTAGGGGTTAACAGTTTTGACCCAGAGACCAGATATGGAAGAATGAAGACCAGGAGTCAGGATGTTCAATCAAATGAAGAGAATTTACTGAATAATAGTTTGTAGTTTCATCGGTAGAGCCAGCTTCAGACTCTCTCGAGGAGGTCGCAGGCCAGACTCTACCTTAGACAGAATTACCACAGCAATTATACCAATTTCAAGGACATGATTTACATCATTATGGACACGTGGAATATTACTGATTGGCATTAAGTCTAAACAATGTCCCGCGAGAATACAGATGTTGTTGTTAATCAGGATGTATACATCAGACAATCCCAAGATTGGGGTAGTGTTGACTTTAGGGGAGTCCAAGAAAGACGCCAAGAGACTAGGGGTCTAGGGTGTGAGAAAAGCGGTCCAATCCAGTCGGAAGACCTGCAGAGAACATGTAACACACACACAAGACTCTAGGGCACATTTCTCCTCCAAGGTTAGTGCGTCCTGTGAGCTTATCAACAGAACAAGATATCAACACCACACGACAAACTAATCTCCAGAAAGAAAAGTATGACTAAAGTCATCTACCTCATTCTATAAAGAAATATAAAGATAAAAATGTACTTCTATAAAATGGGAGAAAAAAGAAAAAGAAAAAAATCAAACCATATAAATGGGAAGAAATCACAATTGGGAGACTCAAATCCCCCCACCCCTTCCTGTCCTGGGGTTACTAACAACAGGCAGGATTCACCTCTTGGAAGTTCTAACTTTCTCTCCAAGGCCCTGTTGGTCAGGACCCAGAGATAGAGGTCAGGCTATCTCGGTCAGACTGTCTTTGTCAGACCGTCTCTGGAAAGCAAATTAGACACCATACAGCAGACATAGAGTCAAAATCATATTAAAGAAATTATATTAAATAATAGTTAAATGTATTAAGGATCAAATAAAATTGATTGTCAATAATTATTCATTTTGAAAGGATAACTGATTATTTAATTCATGAGGTTATTAAAAATCATTCAAAAGGATAAGATGCATATGATGAAGAGGCAAGGGTGTCGGCCCACTCCCCCCTTCAATATATATATGGGCTGTAACGATATGCGGTATGAAACCGAAATCGCAATATGCAGGTCCACGAACCTGTATTGCGATGTGAAATACAGAATCGCAACACACCCCTTCCAACTCACAGAATTATCCTTCCTGTCCAGGTCCAACTTTTAAGTCAGCAGTATGGCAACATTTTGGCTACCCAGTGAAGAACAAGGATATGGAGCTAAATCAGTCTCAATAAAGATAAATACACACACTACATTCACATATGCACACACAAGATTCATAATGCACACACATGATTCATAAATGCACACAGATGAATCATAAATGCACACACAGGATACACAAATGCACAAAAAAAATCACAAATGCACACACAAAATTTAAAAAGCACATAAGATTCACAAATGCACACAACATTCATAAATACACACAAAATTCAGAAATGCAAAGAAAGTTTAAAAATGTGCTCAAGATTCACAAATGCACAGGGCAAGATTTAGAATTGTATTTCTGATGCACACACAAATATACCTTGATTTTCAAACTGCTTCCGGTCTGTGAACTTCACTGCATTTGTGTGTGAATTTTGAGACTCCCCTGACTTGGCTCGACACACATATGCCCTTTTTAAACAGTGACTGATCAGCAACCAATCAGATATCGCCCTTGTTTTAGCCAGTCCCATGAACTCACGTGGGGGATTGTTAACTTATAAGCTTATCCCATGAACGCGTTCACACATCGCAATATAGCCTACAGGTGGTGCAGGAGAGCGCGAACACAAGTGCGGGCTAGTGCGGTGGAGGACTTCTTCTGGCAGATGCCTGTATTTTCTTTCTCAGTTTGTTGCTGTTTGTCAGCTGCCAATGGCAATAGTAACTCACGCACGCAAAACATATATCACTTGTATATCACTAGCTGTTTATCAGAACTCATAAAGCACATAACGCCTTATAATGAGTGAACATATTCTACATCTTTATATACCTGAACAGTAATTAGAAGTACAATAATAAAATAATAATTACCTGAACATATAGGCTATAATTACCAGGAAGACAAATATGATGTTGAAAGTCATGAACGTTTCTGCTTTACAGATATTTCCATATAGTGTGCAGTTCAGTATCGATGCACAACACTGTTGACTTGACTTTTCAAGATAATAAACAAAAGAAAATGCATGTTATCCTGATTTCATTTGTCTACTGTAGGGAGAACCAATGTTTGTAAGGAATGAGGGGTTTGTTTATTGTATATTTGAGTGCATTTATGGTTCGCAGATGATATGTCCGTACGGCGTGAGCTCTGTCATCCCGCTGTCTCGTCCCACTTTTGGATTGTTTGGCTTCCCATAGCTTCCCATAAAGGCGGGCATACACTGAGCGAATTCGGACACTCGGGAGGTCGTGAGATATTGTAGACGCAGAGTCATTTAATTTGATCATCGCATCAAATCAGCTGGTACACGGCACGACTGTTTGCACCACGAGCCGGCGGTGATCACACGAGCTTTCAATGTTACTGCTATCTTCATCAGATACAAAAAATAAAGAAAAAATGTGTGCAAAGGATTTGTTGAAAAGCAGAGAACAGTAGCCATTCCTTTCAACCGAAACAACCAGAGGGAGAGAGAAGGGTGCGCGTGAGAGAAACACAAAGAGACAGTGTGTGTGTGTGTGAGAGTGTGAACGCTGTATGTTTGCAGCCACTGAGCTAATAATACTCATAGATTGAGCCTGTGACGTGCTTGTGCAAGATTTGGCAATAGGGGACAGTCATATGCTGGTAAAAATCGGGCCGACTCTCCGAACTTTTTAAACATGTTAAAAAATTATCGTGAATACGAGACTAGCCGAGCACCTCGATCCGACCTTACGATAATTTTTAAACATGTTTAAAAAGTTCGGTGAGTCGGCCAGAAACGCTAATGACTTTCAACATCATATTTGGCTTCCTGGTAATTATAGCCTATATGTTCAGGTAATTATTATTTTATTATTGTACTTCTAATTACTGTTCAGGTATATAAAGATGTAGAATATGGTCACTCATTATAAGGCGTTATGTGCTTTATGAGTTCTAATAAACAGCTAGTGATACAAGCAAATAGTTATTAACTGTGTTTTGCGCGTGTGAGTTACTATTGCCATTGGCAGCTGACAAACAGCAACAAACTCAGAGAAAGAAAATACAGGCATCTGCCAGAAGAAGTCCTCCACCGCACTTGTGTTTGCGCTCTCCTGCACCCCCTGTAGGCTATATCGATGTGTGAACACGTTCATGGGATTGGCTAAAACAAGGGCGATATCTGATTGGTTGCTGATCAGTCACTGTTTAAAAAGGGCATTTGTGTGTCGAGCCAGGGGAGTCTCAAAATTCACACACAAATGCAGTGAAGTTTACAGACCGCAAGCAGTTTGTAAATCAAGGTATATTTGTGTGTGCATCAGAAATACATTTCTGAATCTTGAGCACATTTTTAAATTTTCTTTGCATTTCTGAATTTTGTGTGTATTTCTGAATGTTGTGTGTATTTATGAATTTTGTGTGCATTTGAGAATCTTCTGTGCTTTTTAAATTTTGTGTGTGCATTTGTGAATTTTTTGTGCATTTGTGTATCCTGTGTGTACATTTATGAATCATGTGTGTGCATTTATGAATCATGTGTGTATATTTATCTTTATTGAGACTGATTTGGCTCCATACAAGGATGGCAATCGTGTAGTTGACAAGACCCACACAATTTGCCGTAAGTGTTTCAAGAAGCTTCCCCAACCGGCCGGCAACGTGGTGTGAGCATGGCGTTACTGTTGCGTGTCATCTGCGGGGCGGCTGCATGGCGTTTTCTCTTACTTTGCACACCAGAAGCGTGTCTGACACGGCGCTTCTGCTGGTATTGATGTACAGGAGGCCCTATACTTCATGTTAAATATATATTGCCTGTTGATACCGCAAAGAAAACATATGCTCAGCCTAGTTCAATGAAATATCTCAGACACTGTGTTGAGGCAGGTTGGAGCTAAACACCAAAATACCACAGGGCTGAATCAAAGCAGATAATAGGACTGAAATTAACTTTTGTATAAATTAACTTCAGATAATTTGGTACTTGGGACTATGAGGGTATCAAAACCAAACTAATTTATACAACTTTGCATGCAAATAGCAATCCACGTTCAAAAACCTAAAGAAAATATTTTCAAATTCACAAATATTTAAATAAGCAATACTACAAAACATCAATGTATTAACAACAAACATCCTCAGTAAAAGAACACAATCTTTGTAATTTTACAACACAGAAAATGTTTTAATAAAATACAATTCTAAAGAAATTGTTAAAAATTATTTTGTCACCAGTTCACTTCCATTACATACAAACATTTAGTTTAAATAGCTGCATGTATACAACTGTTATCACATCCTGAATTATAAGATTACATGCCAAGAAATATACAAAGTGTCCAGGAAATATGTCAAATCCCACCCCCACCCAGCCCCCCAAAAAAAGACAACATCCAACTTTACATGTGTTCAACACCTCGGATTCGCCGGGCGAGCTGTATGTCACGTGGAAACAATGTCACCCTCTTGGCATGAATAGCACAGAGATTGGCATCGGAAAACAGACGGACCATGAATGCTTCGGCAGCCTGAAAGCACATGGAAGAGCGACAATTATAACATACTGTAAATAAATAAAATAAAAGTCAATGCAATGAAAAATTACAATAGGCAAATAAGTCACTAAAAAATAGAAGAAAAAAAAATTGCAAAACATTTCAGTGTACAAACTTTGTATACACAAATCCGGCGCAAACTTTATGGGCGCCACCATCTTACCTGCCGCCATTACTGCGTGCCTGCGAAGTGCGTGACGGTGTGACACTTGCCGGTGTCCTCTAATGACATTTCAATGAAAGCGGATCCTAGCCTGACAAGCCAGACCCACATCAAGAAGTTTGGTCTGGAAATTCACCATAGACAGAGCTCAATCCGAGGGGCGGGATAAACGGTTGTCTTTTTAAACTCCCTCTGCACGCGATAGGATAGCGCTACACCAACCAGAGCAACGAAGGTGAAGCAGAGCTCGCTGACAGATTAAACATTCGCCGTATCCGGTCGGCTAAACTCCGAACACATCTTCCCTTTTTAAGAATGACTTCAGTGCCGTTCTTTGTTCTTTTCTCAGAGAAAAGCTTAACTACAAGTCTTCAGGAATCGCAGTCAAAGCTGATTCGAAAGACCGCCGCCGTTCGCCAGTTTCTGTGTTTACTAGAAGCACGCAAACGCAACGCAGCCGTCGTCATTATGGCCCCGCCCGCCAACTCTATAAATGATGTGATTGGCCCGTCCAGATTGCGAGGAATACAGCTCAGAAGGGTATTGAGAGTTCCTAGACGACACTTGCGGGCAGAGCTCGCTGACAGATTAAACATTCGCCGTATCCGGTCGGCTAAATTCCGAACACATCTTCCCTTTTTAAGAATGACTTCAGTGCCGTTCTTTGTTCTTTTCTCAGAGAAAAGCTTAACTACAAGTCTTCAGGAATCGCAGTCAAAGCTGATTCGAAAGACCGCCACCGTTCGCCAGTTTCTGTGTTTACTAGAAGCACGCAAACGCAGCGCGGCCGTCGTCATTATGGCCCCGCCCGCCGACTCTATAAATGATGTGATTGGCCCACCCAGATTGTGAGGAATACAGCTCAGAAGGGTATTGAGAGTTCCTAGACGACACTTGCGGGCAGATTAAATTTGCTGCCGCTAGGGTGCGTCTAGATTTCTAGGCTAAGCGGATCCTGCACATTAAATAAAATGTCTGGTGAAAGGGAACATTGGGTATATGATGTCAGGCAGTGGCCAAAACTTACAGATAAAGGTAATTTATTGACAACAGGGTGTATTAATGTAAAAATGCGTCTGCAAAATGTAATGTAATTAAGACGGCAATAAAACTGAACACTGTCATTATGAGCTGTGTTGCTAATATTAGGGCCCTGATTTCCACGATCACGGAATTGTTTTACACAAAGACGTTTTAAGAACATGAAATAACAAACAGTTATGTAACGTAACGGCAGTAACGTAATGCACGACGCGCTGCAAATGATAAAGGATCAAATAAACAAAGAAAACCACTTAAAGACAGAAAATAATTAAAACAAAAGTGCCCGTTATAAAGGGACTTTAAGTCACAATTACACAAATTTAACTTTATAGTTTTCTCATATTATGGTATGAGTCCACTGCCTGAAAACCTCACGACACCTGTGATTCATACGCAGCGGCTGATCTGTGATGGTAGGATGTATCTGTTCAATCCATCCGGAGCTCATGCCCAGTATTTTAGGTTCTGACACTCATCGCATGCCAGATGATTAATTAAATAATCTTATACCTGTAGGAACATGTATTCTATTGCTACAACTGGTCGGCTATTTATTTACAGCTTGTGAACATATGTATGAGCACATCGGTAGGTCACGCAAGTTTAAGTGCTGATTTAATAAGGCCATATTTCTTGTAACTGATCGTTTCATATTTGTCTAATTGTGACTTAAGTCCCTTTGTAATGGACACGTATGTTTTAATTATTTTCTGTCTTTGAGTTGTTTTCTTTACGTTCATTTTATCCTTTATCATTCACAGCTTGTCGTGCATTACTGCCGACATGAGGGGAGAATCCAGTCATTGTTAAGTTATTAACCTATTAACCCTGTACGCACTGCTCTAAGTTAGCAGCAAGGCACGCAGTAATGTCGGCGATGCTTTACTTCCGTGTTTTGCTGGATTTGTGTATAATGGACAGGCTCTTTGTCAGACAATTAAAAACTTTTTCGACAAGCATTTATATAAATCACTTGTCTATATGTGTGACTCACATCAAACATCAACTGACTCAAACATACAAGACAGTGTTTCCCACACATAGACAAATTTGTGGCGGAACGCCACAGAATCAACACCGGCCGCCACATATTGCTTTGTCATTCATTCATTTTTACACTATTTAAAAGACATGCATGTTCGTTCAGCTGCATTTCCTTAGTTCTCTCTCCGCCCTTTTGCGCGTCTCTTACTCACTCACTCACACTCATTTGAGTGCATTCGACAGTTGCATTCGACTGTAAATCTTAAACAAGTTTTATTGCATTTTGGCGCATTTAGTGTGACATAGCTTTTAAAACCAGAGCAGTTGAATAACAGAGTTGCGACACGCCTTCATCACGGCGCTCTCAATAGTTCTAAACAAACCAGCGCTGTGTCAATCAATACAGACCAGTGTTTCCCAACCGGGATCCTGTGTAAATGATGCCAGGACACACTTACACTGCGGTTCATCTCACATCTGGGTTAATATGGGTTGTAACTTGAAAATAATGCTTTATGAAGGCTATGTTTCTGTCGATGGATACACGTGCTGACTCCTCAGTTACAACAACACAGGGTTCGTACACCTTTTTAAAGGTCAAATTCAAGCACTTTTCAAGCACTTTCAAGGTCAATTTTAAAGATTTTTCCAGCACCTAACACCACTGTAAATGACATACCAATACATTGTCAAAATTATTATTTCCTGTTATCATCACATTAAAAAGATAATGCTATAAACAGCCAAAATTGTGTTTCGTAAAGCAGAAGGATCAGATATTTAACCAAATCACAAGTTGTATTTCTTTTAAATGTATCACTCTCTAAGTAGACTTTGCTTACTATCTAACCTGCCTTTGGGGTAATTGTAAAAACAATAACCCCAAATAAAATCACTCGACGGGTTCACTTAACTTTTTATTCATTTATTGAAAATTTTAAAAATGCAAACATTCGTCTTTGAGGTAGACAGTCAATCAGATTCAGCTCATTGATCTTTTCTCTTTTTAATTAATTTCTTTTTTTGTGTGTGTATGTCTATTAAAAGTCGAGGCTATCAAATATTTCTTCTGAAGAGATCACTTTATATGATAAAGCTTAAGCTTTTTTTTTCATAAACATTGATCAATTACCATTACAATTATCTCACAAATATGCTTACAGTGCATGTTCTACAATGGGGTAATTGTGTTGCAGTAGCTTACATACAGCACAAGAAAGCTTGACTTCAAATGGTAAAAAGAAGAGAAAACCGTAATAACAAAGAACAAATAAGAACAAATAAGCAAAAACAATAGCACAAATAAATCAGGTAGGCCTAGGTCTAACTATATTCAGGTGAGAAACTTATCAAAGTTATCAAATTTAAAATAACATTGGATTTTCATTGTAAAAATTAAATGCATATTAATCTGTTAAAGTTACACAAGTTAATCAGTAAAGAGCAGCAAGTGATCTTTTGTCTTTTTGTAGTTTGAATAACTGCTGCCCCTTTAAGACCTGACGCAAGTGTGGAATCAAAACACTGTTCCTGTTACTCATTCTTCTGAACTGTTTACGACTATTTACTTTAATACACACCCAGATGAACATTGTAACATTTTTTGTGTGTATTTGACCATTAATAAGCTGGGAAAAGGAGCTTTTATTTTATTTTATTTACTTGTATGTCAGAGGTCGGCTTTATAACGGAATGTGCGCACTTCAGATATGAGCGGGAAATCTGCAGGAATTTGTAGAATTATGCGTCTCATCCCGTGCGAAATTCAGACCGATCACACACTAACACACTGTCATAAAGAAAAATCCAGCGGAACGCGTCGGCACGGTAGTGTTCAGAGGGTTAACCTGTCGGCCGAAGAGGAGGCGGAGAGGAGAGCAACAGGTGTAAAGAGGATAGGTATTGTTTCGGATATTTCTTTAATCGATGCATATCAAAAATATCAATATTTTTGACAGCACTAAGTTACTTGTATGACCATCTGACATTATTTTTATGCATTATTTTCACTGAGCTAACGTTTGTAGGTTTTAATTTGCGGATTTGTGGCTACGTTTACTGCCTATTCCACAAATGAACATGCCATAACGGACATGCTAATCTTACATTATCACGTTATACATGATATAAGTACTCTGTCACTACTCTGAATTCCTAGCTAGCAGTTAATAGTTCAAGTTAAACAAATAGGCGCTAATGTGTAGGCTACAGTAAACTACTTTAGTTAGCTTGAAAGTCTATGACTTAGCCTACCTTTCATGTGACTCGAAAGAGCAGACTCGCCCATAGTGAAAAGCTGCAAGTGTTTTTGCAGACTTTCCAAGAGGCACTTTGTAGGGTTTGTGCCCGTTTGATCCAAAATCCAAATTTAGCATCTTTCAGCCAACGTTCATTGAAACGACAACATGGGGGCGGAGTCACACATGGAAATAGACGGGCAGATCGCGAGCATAGCAGGTTTAATTTTAGGCTCTCGAACATTTTATTTCTACATTTAATAAACTAACTATTTAGTCAGATAGGTATTTGTTGTAAAAGAAATAGTTACAATTTCAAGCATTTTTAAGCACTTTATCAAAAATTCAAGCACTTTTCAAACCTTGAAAACAGAACATCAAAATTGGGTTTGTGCGTTTTCTATAACATGGGCTTTAAAGAAGGTAATGTGCTGTGTTTGCAAAGATCACGTATGACACGTCTTTAAACTAATTATTTTTTATCCAGTAGGTGGCTTTGGGAATGGCCTCACAGGGCAGCGAAGCATTCTGGGAATTGTAGTTTTTCCTCCCCATGAGACAAAATACATTTTCTGTCTTCTCAGTTTAGAAGGCACCAAATTCAAAAATAATTTCTACAACTAAACAAAACTAAATAATAATTTCTACTACATTGATGACCCAGTTTAAATACAGATTCATCTTCCCAGCGCTGAAGTGCCCCTTTAATGTACACACAGCACCCCATATTGACAGAAAAACACAGAATTGTTGACATTTTCTGATTTATATATTTAAAAAAAAACTGCCTGAAGAGCTCAGAGACAGAATTGTGGCAAGGCACAGATCTGGCCAAGGTTACAAACAAATTTCTGCTGCATTTAAGGTTCCTAAGAGCAGAGCCCTCCATAATCCTTAAATGGAAGATGTTTGGGACGACCAGAACCCTTCCTAGAGCTGGCTGTCTGGCCAAACTGAGCTATTGGGGGAGAAGAGCCTTGGTGAGAGAGGTAAAGAAGAACCCAAAGATCACTGTGGGTGAGCTCCAGAGATGCAGTCGGGAGATGGGAGAAAGTTGTAGAAAGTCAACCATCACTGCATAAGGAAAAGCGAGTCTGGGCTTTACGGCAGCAGAGTGGCCCGACGGAAGCCTCTACTCAGTGCAAGACACACGAAAGCCTTCATGGAGTTTGCTAAAAACACCTGAAGGACTAAAAGATGGTAAGAAATAAGATTCTCTGGTCTGATGAGACCAAGATATAACTTTTTGGCCTTAATTCTAAGCGGTATGTATGGAGAAAACCAGCCACTGCTCATCACTTGTCCAATACAGTGCCAACAGTGAAGCATGGTGGTGGCAGCATCATGCTGTGGAGGTGTAACACTCTGTGACTGTTCTTGAATGGCCCAGCCAGAGCCCTGACTTAAACCCAATTGAGCATCTCTGGAGAGACCTGAAAATGGCTGTCCACCAAAATACCATCCAACCTGACAGAACTGGAGAGGATCTGCAAGGATGAATGGCAGAGGACCCCCAAATCCAGGTATGAAATACTTGATGCATCTTTCCCAAAAAGACTCATGGCTGTATTAGATCAAAAGGGTGCTTCTACTAAATACTGAGCAAAGGGTCTGTAAGTGTCCTTGAAAGGATACATGCATAAAGTTGATTTTTGTTCAGAAAAAAAAGGAGATTTTTTTTTTTGTTGAATCTTATTATTATTTCTCTCACTGATAAAATGTCTTTATTTTTCTTAAGATGCAGTATGTTTTATTATACAGTTACACCAGTTATTGTCTTTTGGTTTTTACCACTAGTATTGCGAGATTTAACGAGATCTTGAGAGACTATCGGGCTACAGGTACAATAGACACGCCCTCACATGCTCAAGACTTTCAGAGCGAGAGCCACGTTTAAGGCAGCTTCCAAAGGCTAGCTATCCAGCTGCATAAGCTAGAAGATGCACAAATCGATATTCGTCTGAAGACCTCTGAAGTGACAGGCGGCCACGAGGTAGTTAGATTTATTTTACAATTGTGTCTTAGCAAACCAAAATGGAGTGTCTAATTGCACTGTTTACTCTGTCCTGTAGTTTTCACGGCGTTTCATCGCATCTGAGAAAGATAATAAATGCGCCCGTACTCGAGAAACCGTGTGCAGTGTTGCCATTGAGGAGTTACAGTGAAAACTCGCCCAGCCCAGCGCCGGTGAGAAGCTCGAGTTGAAGACGGCAGCTACAGTGGGTTGCGGTACAGAGATATACCACAAGGTGGTGCCATTACACTAGTTCATCTCTCCCCATCAACAGAGCTCCGTCAATAAAAGTAAATTAAAATGAAGTAACGTATAAAATATGTAAAAGACTGTGCTAAATGGAAGTTAGAGTGGTTTAAGCCAAGTTAAACTTAAGTTATTTCATAGCACATTTGCTTAAAAGGTCTTGATATCTTATCTACTTCATTTTATGGTTATCTTTTGTTTTCATTGCTGAAGTTTTTGTGCATTTTGTTTGAAGATAAAACTATTGAAAGTTTATTCAAGCTATAAGTTAACAACCTGCTGATTAAGAAGTTCATTATAATCAAAGGTTTACACAAAACAAAAGCAATCTTAATGCAATACTTAAGGCACATATACACTAATCTACATACCTGAGTTACACTGAGTTAAAACAATTACATCTGACTAGACATACAAAATGAGTGATGAACCCAATGTAAAGAACTGCTCTGAACCAACTACTCAACCTGAAGCAAAGACTCGCAAGAGCGAAAGAACAAGAACATTAACCGAAAAGGGAAAAGAGCTTCAAGAAGACAAGCTCAAAGCTCTCAAGCGCAGATACAAGGTTGTTTATGAAAAATGGAGATATGAGGCAAGATTGAGTAAAGTAATACTGACTGATACAGCCACTGAGAGTGAGTTAAGCGAGTTGATAGATAATGTTAATATCTCTTGCCAGAATGTACAAGCCATATACAATGAGATCCGTCAGATACAAGCTCCTGATCCAGATATGAGATGCAAAGTAGATGCATGTACGTCCCTTTCAGATTTCATTGTTAAAAGGGCTAAAAGATGGCTAGAGGGGCATGCTGAAGAAGACGAAGAGCCACGGCCAGATGTTGGATCATGCTTGGAGTCAGAAAGATCCAAATCAAAGTCGGAGTCAGAAAGATCCGAATCAAAGTCAAAGTCACAAAGGTCAAATTGTAACTCAGTTCTCTCAAGTGCGCAGTCAATTAAAAGAGTAGAAGCAGCAGCTGATGCAGCAGCATCTCAAGAGATATTGGCTGTTATGGAGGAACAAGAGAGACAAGCAAGTACACTACAAAAATTAGAAGTTGAAACCAAACGATGTGAACTAGAAAATTTGATGAGACAGCAAGCAATGGAAGAGCAGCGGAGGAAACTTGAACGTTTGGAAGAAATCAAAAGGTTGAATGCTGCCAAGGCCAGAGTAAAAATCTACATTGAGGCTGAAAACAACTATGAGACCACAGCTTGCCGTGCAGCAATAAATTGGTGAGTGAATTTCATGCAGTACCCGTCACACCACTCACACTCTTCCAAGCTCCAAATGCCACAAGTTCTGCATATTTACCCCACTCGCTAATACAGCAATCACAAGTCAAGCTCTCAAAGCCTCTAGTCCACCATTCATTCCTCAAGCAACACCAGTCCCAAAAGCTGTCACACAACTTCTGCCAATAAGCTGACCAAATCTGAGTTTTGCTGAAGCTATAAGTGCTAATCGTCTTCCAACTCCAGAACCAGCATTGTTCAGTGGAGATCCATTAAAGTTTAAGGACTGGCAATCGTCATTCGAAACCTTAATCGACAGAAAAAACATTCCCAAAAAAGAGAGACTCTACTACCTCAGAAAGTACCTTGGTGGGCCTGCAAAAAAGGCAGTTGAAGGATTTCTCCTGGTAAGCACAGATGAATGGCTTGTGTCTAGATGGAACCGAAAGGCGAAGGAGATGAGACAAACCAATGGATATTACCCAGATTTCCAGACATTTGTGGAATTCGTGTCAACAGAAGCAGACTTAGCTTGTGACCCCATAACATCAATACAGGCACTCAAAGGTTTGGAAGCTGACAAACCAAAACACTCAAGAAACCAAGTCACTCAAGCCAAAACTCTAATAACAAACTCAAGTAACTCAAGTCACAATGTTGTTACATGCATATTTTGCAAGAAAAGTGGTCACGCTCTTGACAAATGTTGCAAGTTTGTAGAAAAGGCTGTTCAAGATCGTGTCAAGTTTGTACAAACAGAAAAGCTTTGTTTTGGATGTTTAAGGACAGGACATCACTCAAAGAAGTGTGACAAGAGAAGCACATGTGATAAGTGTCAAAAGAGACATCTAACATGCCTGCACGATGACAAATTCACAGAGAGTAAAGGAATAGCTCCTTTGAAAACGTATGAGTCTCAAGACAAGACAGGCATTCAAGTAAAGGTTGATCCTAAAGACAAAGAGGCATTTGCAATTGCAACAACCAATAGAGTTGCTCAAGAAAGCCCAAGCACTTTGACATCCTCTATATTACCTGTTTGGGTTTCATCCACAAAGAATCCATTTCAAGAAGTACTGGTGTATGCTCTCCTCGACTCACAGAGCGATACATCTTTCATCTTGGATGAAGTAGCCCAAGACCTTGACACAGACAAAAGCAAAAGCCAGTTTACGGCTCTCGACGATGTCCGCCAAGTTAACAGTTATACCATGTGAAAAGCTGTTAAACCTACAAGTAAGAGGATACCATAGCAAGCAGAGGATTGCATTGCCAGCAGTCTTCACAAGAGAGTTCATCCCAGTGAATAAGTCACACATCCCAACGTTTGAGACGGCCTTGAAGTGGCCTCACCTCGAAAGCCTGGCAGATAAGTTACCTCCACTGCTGGAATGTGAAGTTGGCCTACTTATCGGCTACAACTGCCAACAAGCCCTTTTACCAAGAGAAGTTCTGGCTGGCAAAAACAATCAACCCTATGCACAACTAACGGATCTTGGCTGGAGCATCGTTGGTTGTTCTTATCAAGTACACAATAAAAGTGATGCTATTGGCACCAGTCACAGAGTCATTGTGCGTGAAGTAACCCCCACAATGAAACAATCGGTTGAGCTCAAACAAGAAGTGCACTTTGTATGCAGAACCCAATTGAAAGAAGTCACTCCACTGGATGTGATAAAGGCTCTAGAAGCAGATTTCGCTGAGCACACAACAGATGATAATCCAGTATCCCAGGAAGACAGTGTTCATGTCAAAGGTGAACAAAGGCATCAGGCAGAAGGATAATGGTCACTATGAACTCCCACTTCCATTCAAAACAGACAATCCAAATCTCCCAAATAACAAACAGTATGCAGAACGCAGACTGTTTTCATTGGAACGTCGTCTCAGAAAGGATGAGAAATACTATAAGGATTATGTCAAGTTCATGGATGATATTTCTCGTGGAGATGCAGAAAGGGTCCCAGAACAAGAGCTGGACATCGAGGCAGCTTGGTACATCCCACACCACGGGGTGTACCACCCCCACAAGCCAGACAAAATCTGCGTAGTTTTTGATTGTTCAGCCCGTTTTCAGGAAACCTCTCTCAATGATCACCTTCTGACCGGACCAGATCTTACCAACGCACTGGTCGGAGTGTTATGCTGATTCAGAAAGGGTCCCATAGCCATAATGTGTGACGTCGAGAGAATGTTTCATCAATTCCATGTCATCAAGGAACATCAAAACTACTTAAGATTTCTCTGGTGGGACAAAGGTAATCTGAACTCCAAACCAACAGTGTACAGGATGAAGGTCCACCTCTTCGGGGCAGCTTCGTCTCCTGGATGCTGCAACTTCGGACTCAAACATCTCGAAAAACAAGGCCAAGATAAGTTCAGCAAAGAGACCATCCAGTTCATCCAAAGAGGTTTTTATGTCGATGATGGACTCGCTAGTGTAACATCAACTGCTGAAGCCATACAGCTAGTTGAAGAGTCAAGAGCCCTCTGTAAGACAGGCAATCTTCGTCTGCATAAATTTGTGTCAAACTGTCAAGAAGTGCTTGCAGCAATACCTCAAGTAGAACAAGCTCAAGCTAAGGTTCAAGACATGGCTCTTGGAGAAACCCACATTGAACGTGCACTGGGAGTACAATGGTGTATTGAGGCGGATGAATTCCAATTCAGAGTCTTAGTCAAAGAAAACCCGCTAACAAGGAGAGGGGTGCTCTCGACAGTTGCATCAGTCTATGACCCTCTTGGGTTCGTTGCTACATTTATACTGATTGGAAAGCAAATAATCCAGGCATTGTGCAAAGATAAAGTCAGTTGGGATGAGGATCTCCCTGAACACATCCTGCCTCAATGGAAATCGTGGCTTCGAGACCTGCCCAAATTAGCAGCTCTAAAAATCCCACGAAGCTACTCACAGAACATTGACATTGCACAATATGAACTACACAACTTTTCCGATGCTAGTCTTAACGGTCATGGTGCTTGCTCAGACCTCAGAGCAATAAGCAGAGAAGGAAAGATCACCTGCTCACTCGTCATGGGTAAAGCAAGTTACACCCACTAAACAAACAACCATCCCAAGGCTTGAACTGTCTTCCGCCGTGACTTCAGTCCGCAACGCAGATGTAATCAAGCAAGAACTTGAAGTGGAAAATCTCCTACAGTTTTATTGGACTGACTCACAAGTTGTACTAGCTTATATAAAAAACGACGCCAAAAGATTCCACACATTCGTTGCAAATCGTATCCAACGAATAAGAGAAAGCACAAGTCCCGACCAATGGCAACATGTCATCTCCGAAAGCAACCCGGCTGATCATGCCTCGAGAGGCCTAAATGCAACTCGGCTTAAGGACTCAAACTGGTTACAAGGACCCGCGTTCCTTTGGCAACGAGATCTTCCAGACAGGGAAGAAACGGTGGGAGAAGTACTCGAAGCAGATCCTGAGCTTCGTAAAGGTCACACACATACTATTCAGACAAAAGAAGCAAACACCTTGCTGGAACGTATAAAGAAGTTCTCAGACTGGTCAAGAGCAGTAAGAGCCATTGCTCGACTTAAAAGATTCGTCAAAGAGTTCAAAGGCTCACAACAAAGAACAAACAAAGCTTTTGATCTCGAAGAGAGAAAGGATACCGAAATCTTCATTATCAAGCAAGCGCAAAGAGAAGTCTTTGCTGAAGAAATACAGAAAATAAGATCGCAAAGAGAAAGTACTCTACACAAGCGCAACAGACTAAAACAGTTAAATGCTTTTCTGGACAAAGCAGATGTCCTCAGGGTAGGAGGACGACTATCCCAATCAGCCTTACCCTATGAAGTTAAACACCGCAATTCTTCCCAAAGAATCTCACGTGTCAGCTAGGGGTGTCAACAATAATCGATTCGGCGATGCATCGCGATGCGGGGCATGAATGATTCAGCATCGATGCGGCAAAGTGCCATAATCGATTATGTGCAATTCCCCTTTATTCCACAAGGTGGCAATGTCTGATACCCAATGATGAAGTGACGTTTCACTCATAGTTACCTCTGACAGAAAACGAAACAATAATTATAATCTGCAAAACTTGAAATGGGTTAGTGATTTCCTTTAGAGAGCAAGTACTAAACACAATCATATGTTAGTGTCACTGTCTCTTGATGATGGATGTGCTCAAGAAGCTGTCAGTGATCAAAATATTGATTGAAGACATTGAAAATGAGTTTGGAGAATATGCTGGAGATCGCGAATATGAGGCAGATGCTGAATATACTGGTAAACGAACTCTGACGAGATCATATGCTGATGGTATTAAACATCTGCTCAAACTGAATCCTTCCAAGCTCCAAAAGGTAACGAAATAGGTTTTATTTTATTCTTCTGTAGCTGTTACTCTAAAATCAGGAGTTTTATATATTATCACGACAGGTAGAGAGGTCTATCCATGTTAAATATAGATCCGGGTCGCTAACGACCTGAATATGTAAGAATGTTTGGTGAAACAGTCATGCATTTAAGGGTTAATTGCATTTTATTTAATTTTATTTAATTACATTTTATTTTATTTAATAACTTTTATGTCAAAGATACAGGAGACACATAGCAGCCAATACAATCTGTTGTTTAATATCTGCTTGTATTGCCTCATGACTGATGAAAAATTTGCTTTGTGTGCAGTAGAATTTTGATGCATCACAATGCATCATAGAATCGAATTGAATCGAATCGTTACCTGGTGAATCGTAATCGAATCGAATCGTGAAGGCAGTGCCAATGCACACCCCTAGTGTCAGCCCTACTTGTCAAACACCACCATGAACGTGTACACCACCAAGGGAGAGGCATGACTCTAAACGAATTGCGTGCAAATGGGATATGGACTCTAGGATGTGGAAATGTGGTATCTTCACACATCTATCGATGCGTGAAGTGCAGAAGATACAGAAGAGCTACAGATGTCCAACAGATGGCAGATTTGCCAGAAGTGAGAACAGAAACAGCTCCTCTATTTACCTATTGTGGCGTTGACTGTTTCGGCCCTTTCATAGTAAAGGAAGGACGAAAGGAAATCAAAAGATATGGACTACTGTTCACATGCTTATGCTCACGAGCTGTGCATATTGAAACTCTAGACGATCTAACAACAGATGCCTTTATTAATGCCCTTCGAACTCTCATAGCAATAAGAGGCCCCGTCTGGCAAATAAGATGCGACCAAGGGACAAACTTTGTGGGCGCCAGGAGAGAGTTTGCGGAGTTAATGAAAGGAATGGATCAAGAACGCCAACGAAACATTGGATGCGAGTTCGTGATGAATGTCCCAGCAGCGAGCCATATGGGAGGCGTCTGGGAACGTCAAATTCGAACAGTGCGAAGCATACTAACAGCAATGCTAGACAAGTCCTCAAACACACTCGACACAACGAGTTTAAGAACATTTCTTTATGAGACATTGGCAATCATCAATAGTAGACCACTTAGTGTTGAACATCTCAACAATCCCACTGGTCCAGAACCACTTACACCAAATCATATTAACAATGATTTGTAATAATTTTTTAACAAAAAATTGTATTTGAACAAAAGATGGAGAAGAGTACAGTTTCTTGCAAATAAGTTCTGGCAGAGATGGAAGCGAGAATACCTGTTAAATCTCCAACAGCGACAAAAATGGCAGAAAGCATCACGTAACCTACAAGTAAATGACATAGTGATTCTGCAGGACGACAATGCACCAAGGTGTAAATGGAAACTTGCTCGTGTGATAGAGACATTCCAAAGCACAGATGGGAAAGTTCGAAAGGTGAAGCTGAAGACTAGTGACACTATTTATTAAAAAGGAAAACCACAGACGAGACTAATACACATAGAAAGACCTATTCACAAGGTTCAGACACTTCTTAGAAAATCACAATGAAAGTTTTGGTGATTTGGTGGGAGTGTAAGTGTCATTGAAAGGATACATGCATAAAGTTGATTTTTGTTCAGAAAAAAAAGGAGATTTTTTTTTTTTTTTGTTGAATCTTATTATTATTTCTCTCACTGATAAAATGTCTTTATTTTTCTTAAGATGCAGTATGTTTTATTATACAGTTACACCAGTTATTGTCTTTTGGTTTTTACCGCTAGTATTGCGAGATTTAACGAGATCTATCGGGCTACAGCTACAATAGACAAGCCCTCACATGCTTAAGACTTTCAGAGCGAGAGCCACGTTTAAGGCAGCTTCCAAAGGCTAGCTATCCAGCTGCATAAGCTAGAAGATGCACAAATCAATATTCGTCTGAAGACCTCTGAAGTGACAGGCGGCCACGAGGTAGTTAGATTTATTTTACAATTGTGTGTTAGCAAACCAAAATGGGGTGTCTAATTGCACTGTTTACTCTGTCCTGTAGTCCTGTAGAAGAATCGGAAGAATCTCAATTAAAAAAACGATTCAGTGCTTTAAAATAAACATTTGATTATATCTACTACATGCGTGAATTAATATAGACGTGCAGCGACAGCTGTGTCATCCGTGCTCTCACAACTCTCCTTCACAGACGTGCTTGCGCTCTTTACCACCGTCACTGGATTGCGCTCGCGCTCCATCCGTAGCTCATTTATATAAAATGAAAAACTGAAGTTTTAGGTAAATGGTTCATACCTGAGCATTTGGAATACAACCCCGCTTATTCAAGGATGCATATTTATTGCATGGACGGAGCAAACACATTTGTAAGTGTCTAAAATGCATATATACGCAGAGTTGTGATGAATGATACAAGACATTTAACTTAATATTGTTTAAGTGAATATATGAAGCAAACTGCTAAAGTAACTACAACATTAACAACACTAAAATAAGATTGTGTGGTTTATCTATCAATCAGAGGCACATTAAAGTTGCGTACGATAGGCCTACTATAGGAGCACGTTTACTTTCAGAATCATTTTCACAAGGAAAATGTTCCGTATAAAGAGAACAAAGAGGGCTTTTCTTTCTATTCCGTGAAGAAAAATTAGTTTAGGATTAGCTGGAAAAGTGCCCGATATTTCCTCTCCATGGAAGCATTGCACGTTTAATGCCTGGAACACTTTAGTAAGGTTGTGTAGCCATTAACACTAACAAACCCAATAGTTAGCATTAACTAACAAAACTTTTAAAGCCTTTTTAAATTTTGGCTTATTTAAATTTCTACAAATGTCATTTTATATATAGGCTATTAAAGTGTATAATAATAATAATAATAATAATAAATATAGCTGCAAGCAGCCATTATCGGGGCCAAGTGCAAAGAAGAAGACAAGACATGCCAGCATGGCTAGAAGTCTCAAACCAACTGCAACAATGAGCCATTAAGGACCTATTGTTGATTTTAGGCAAAATAGCAATACAATTTTAAATACAGTCAATAATAATGATTTAATGGTTTATCACTTTCAACCAATAGGTGGACCACTATTACAAAACTGATGTAGTGTAGTCAGACTGAGGTGGCAATGACACTGCAAATGGTTTGACATATTGACACCAAACTTTGCATGAGATAGTCTCAAGAGTATTTTTTTTGCATCATAGGTCAACTGTGTTGCTGTGGTATATGACAACTGTTTTGTCTATCAACATGAAATCCATAATTATTTGTTCACATGGTCTGAAGACGATACAATTACATTTTGGTCAAAATTGGACAAACAGTCTAGGACGAGTTTGAAAAAGTAGGTTTTTAACCAATAACAAGATAGAGGGCAGAGAGGCTTGCCAAATATGGACAAAATTGATATATATGTTCTCGGCAGGAGCCAATGAATGTATTATGACCAGTCTCATTACAATACAATAATTTAATAAAAAGTTATTAGCATTTTTGTACATTTTATTAGAACATTTGACCACAAGGTGGCTCTGCCCAAAAACTTGTTGAGTACCTTCAGGGTATGGAGCAGTAGACACATACTGAGTTTTGTAATGATACACTAATGCATTCGTAAAGTATAGCATTAGCATTTTATCAATCAATCAATCAACTTTATTTATATGCTTCCTGCTACGCTACTGTTCGGACGCTCTTGCTTACTGCTCCGCGCTTTGCTCTATCGCTTCTATATTTTATCTCATAACTTCAACTTCAGCAAATCAACACAGCGCTCAAACAACAAAGCTTAACTTTTTTGATAAAACTTGAAACTCTGGAGACTGGATTACTACAAAAAAGCGAACACTTCATCTGACCAGCCTCTCCCTTCCATCAGCTTACATTCCGGAAGGGAAAACACAGCTGCCTACTATCGAAAGGATAAGAAAATGCCTCTTTTAGTTCAAGAATCTACTTGCTGCACAAACTGCCACAGACTTTCACAACGGATTGCAGTTCTTGAAACAAAGTTATTTGCGCAACTACCAAACCGGACGAATCACACAGCAGAGCTTCATCACGAACGTCCGCTGCACACAGCTGGTGAGTCCCGTAAATTTAGTGCTACTCAACAGATAGAGAAACAAGTAACTGATCAACACATTAATCGATGGCACAAACAGGGGGCAAGACCCAAACGCACTCGAGACGTCAGATTGTCACGAGCTTCATATATTGCTGCAGTAGCATGCTCTACCCCAGACACAAGGATTGCAAACAGTAGTTTCCGACCACCATCGATACATCTCGAAAACAGATTTGAAGTATTAATGAATGAGGGTGATGAATCCCAAAACGTGATGAATGTGATCGAACACGGATTGCATCAGCCCACAGCTAACACTAATGCTAACAGGCGCTCAAGGTCGAGCAGACAGCGGCCCTCAGCTCAGAGCACAGCCGAGCCAAGGATTCTGATAGTGGGTGACTCTACAGTCAGAAACATTAGCAGCAGAGATACAACTACATGCTGCCTTCCACAAGCAACCATTTCTGATGTAAACAGGGAAATTCAGAACATCCTGATAAAACATAAGACCGCAAATCGACTTATCATTCATGTAGGAAAGAACGATATTCAGAGAGAGCAGTCAGAACTCATTAAAAGGGATTTCAATGAACTTTTTGAAACACTTAGCAAACTGAAAGTTCAGCCGTTCATCAGTGGACCACTGCCAGCAAGAGGAACAAATAGATTCTCACGGTTGCTTGGGCTTAATACATGGCTGCAAAAAACCTGCATGATGAAGGGAGTGAATTTCATCGACAACTTTAATCTCTTCTGGAGCCAGAGACAATTGTTTACATCAAATGGCCACCACCCAAACAAACTTGGTGCAAGAGTGTTAAAGGACAATATTTATTTTTCCCTTCATCATCCTTCTGCTGTGTGTTCTAACCCACTCAACCGGATACAGAGTATGGACGACCACAGGACTTCTTTTCAGCAGCTGAATGGACATGTGGCTGACACATCCCACAAGGACAATGATAAGACCACGCCCCCACAACAACAATTGCTCACGGACACACTCCCAGCTGAGCCCTGCCCACAGAGCTCACCACAGACTGACTGTGAAGGATTAGATCTGCTCCAAGATTCAGCACCCAAGGATGATTTTCTGGAAAATGGACAGGGAAGCCAGGACAACATATTTCAACTTCCGATAACACCAGAGAAACAGCCCCTCTCACCGGACATGTCATTCCTCTCTCCAGCATCCCCGCATCTGAGCTTCTCAGAGAAAATGGAGGACTTGGTTCATGCTGGAATCAGACTATCACACTCGATCGCTATGAGCCCCCAAATATCGACCAAAAATCGTGGAGCCCCACAAACACCAAAGCCTGTGGGCCCAGCTCGTCCTCGCCCTCCTCCTGTGAGATTTCTTCGGTCACAACGTCAGGGCCCACACCCGCCTCCATCTGTTGTAGGTGAACCAAAAACAACTGATTCCAGCTCTCAGTGATGTGTTTTGGGTCCCCGCTATGATAACAGTAACTCTATCAAATGTTTACAAAACAAGGGGGAACCCAGTGTGCCTGCCTCTTTCTCTATCTCTGTTCTGTTACGTGAAAGAAAGTCTAAGGCCTTGTCAGGCCGTTTAATAAACCAATATAATTTGCTGCCTGTTACCTGCCAAAATAGGATTAATGTGGAGAAAAAAATTATTACTGTTAAGTTAGCGCTTTTAAACATCCGTTCACTTAAGAACAAATCATTTCTAGTCAATGACTTAATAACCACTAACAACCTAGATTTTCTGCTTCTAAATGAAACGTGGCTAGAAGAAAACTGTAGTGCAACAGTCCTCAATGAAGCAGCCCCTCCTAACTTTACTTTTATGAGTGTTTGCAGATCTGTTAGGAGAGGTGGGGGTGTTGCTGCTCTTTTTAAAGATTTCTATCAATGTAAGCAAGTATCATTTGGTGACTATTTGTCTCTAGAATATCTGGGTATTGTGTTAAAAGGTTCTCCACGCATCCTGCTTATCATTATTTATAGGCCTCCGAAATACTCTGCAGGCTTTACTGAGGACTTTATAGAACTGTTATCAATAATTTCCTCAGAGTTTGACTGTTTTGCTATTGCTGGGGATTTTAACATTCACATAGACAATATTGAATCCAGTAAAACAAAAGAGCTCATGACTGTTCTTAACACTTTTGATTTGACACAGCATGTAAATGGACCCACACACAATCGTGGACACACTCTAGATTTACTTATCAGTAAGGGTCTAAACATTTCATCAATTGTTATTAAGGATGTGGCACTGTCTGATCATTTCTGTATTTTCTTTGATATATCAATCTCTCCTGCCATTGAAGCTAGATCTGTCTCTGTCAAAAAGAGATGCTTAAATGAGAACACTAATGTGCTGTTTATGAAGGCTTTATCTCTAACACCAAGCATATCTGCAGACTCTGTTGAGTTTCTCCTTGACTCCTTTAACTCAAAAGTTAAGAGTGTAATTGATGATATTGCTCCTCTAAAAGTCAGGAAAAAGAGTACCAAACAAAAAGCACCTTGGAGAAACTCAACAGCAGTTCAAATAATGAAAAGACAATGCAGAAAATCTGAACGCATGTGGCGGAAGACAAAACTTGTAGTCCATTATAACATCTATAAAGACACCCTTCATGCTTTCAATGTTGAACTAGGCAAAGCTAGACAGACCTTCTTCTCAAATATTATAAACAGAAACATAAACAACACACGCACTCTTTTTGCTACTGTCGAGAGACTAACAAACCCCCCGAGTCAGACTCCTAGTGAAATGCTCTCAGACAGTAAGTGCAGTGAGTTTGCTTCCTACTTCTCCGAGAAAATCAATAATATCAGAAAGGCGATCAGCACATCCTCTAGTTGCTCTGGGGTCAGTCAGATCATACCAAACCCTCGGAAAATTACCATGTCAGATTTCGACGCTATTGACTGCAAAATTTTAGAAGACACAGTACAGCATCTTAAAACATCAACCTGTGCCCTAGACACACTCCCCACTTCTTTCTTCAAAAGTGTGTTTAACTGTTTAGAAGCAGATCTCCTAGAAGTGGTAAACTCCTCACTTCTCTATGGGACTTTTCCAACCGCCCTTAAAACTGCAATAGTTAAGCCTCTTCTGAAAAAGAGAAATCTGGATAACTCCATACTGAGCAACTACAGACCAATCTCAAATCTCCCCTTCATAGGCAAAATCATTGAAAAAGTTGTTTTCAATCAGTTGAACAAATTCTTACGCTCAAATGGATACTTTGATAATTTTCAATCTGGTTTCCGTCCACATCACAGTACAGAGACAGCACTCATAAAGATTATAAATGATATTCGCTTAAACACTGATACAGGCAAAACATCAATTCTGGTACAACTGGACCTCAGTGCCGCATTCGACACTGTTGACCACACCATACTTCTAGACAGGCTGGAAAACTGGGTTGGGCTTTCTGGAATGGTCCTCAAATGGTTCAGATCATACTTAGAAGGGAGAGGCTATTATGTGAGTATAGGAGACCATAAGTCTGAGTGGACATCCATGACATGCGGAGTCCCACAAGGGTCCATTCTAGCACCACTCCTGTTTAACCTGTATATGCTGCCACTGAGCCAAATAATGAAAAAGAACAATATTGCTTACCACAGCTATGCTGATGACACCCAGCTCTACTTAGCACTATCACCTAATGACTACAGCCCCATTGACTCCCTGTGCAAATGCATTGATGAAGTTAACAACTGGATGTGCCAAAACTATCTTCAGTTAAACAAAGACAAAACCGAAATCACTACATTTGGAAACAAAGATGAAATTCTCAAGGTGAACGCATATCTTGAGGCTAAAGGCCTGATAACAAAAAATCAAGTCAGGAATCTTGGAGTGATTTTAGAGTCCGACCTGAGTTTCAGTAGTCATGTCAAAGCAATAACTAAATCAGCTTACTATCATCTGAAAAATATTGCAAGGATTAGATGTTTTGTCTCCAGGCAAGACTTAGAGAAACTCGTTCATGCTTTCATCACCAGTAGGGTGGACTATTGTAATGGCCTTCTCACTGGCCTTCCTAAAAAGACCATTAGACAGCTGCAGCTCATACAGAACGCTGCTGCCAGGATTGTGAGCAGAACCAGAAAATATGACCATATCACACCAGTCCTCAGGTCTTTACACTGGCTTCCAGTTACATTTAGGATCGACTTTAAAGTACTATTACTTGTTTATAAATCACTCAATGAGCTAGGACCCCAATACATCGCAGATATGCTGATTAAATATAAACCCAACAGATCACTCAGATCAGCAGGATCAAATCAGTTAGAAATACCAAGAGTTCACTCAAAGCAAGGAGAGTCTGCCTTTAGCTATTATGCCAGCCGCAGTTGGAACCGGCTTCCTGAACAGATCAGATTTGCTCCAACAGTAGCCACATTCAAATCCAGACTCAAAACACATCTGTTTAGCTGTGCATTTACTGAATGAGCTCTGAGGACTGTATGTCCGACTGATCTTATCTCTTTATTCTTTTTATAATTATTTTAGTTTACCTTTGTTCTTATCTCTGGTTATTGTTTATTTTATATGTTCTTTTGAGTTGAATATGACGAGTGAAAACTGGGTTTGATGGAAATAGTAAGTTTGACAATAAGGTTTGAGTATGTGTAAATCTGTGGAGGGTATAATGAGTGAGTAAGGGTTTTAACAAGAAGGTTTCTGAGTAAAAATCAGGGAATAGTGATTAAAATGGATGTTATGAACGTGTTTGAGAAAGAAATGAATGAGAGGTGTTCTAATTAAGATGGTACATGTATGTAGGCAGTAAACTGAAGAATGTTTATTTTTATATCAGACCATTATTGTGGATCTGACCATTTTTTTTTTTATTTATTTATTTATTTATTTTTATTATTTTATTTTTTTATTATTTTTTTTTAATTACTATATCTTTACGACTGTTTTAACTATGCTTGTTTTTAATTCTTTATTCGTCCATATGGTATTCTTTTTTTCTCTCATGCATTTGTTACCACTGTTTTAATTAATTTCTATGTAAAGCACTTTGAATTGCCATTGGGTATGAAATGTGCTATACAAATAAACTTGCCTTGCCTTGCCTTATATAGCGCTTTTACAATCACGATTGTGTCAAAGCAGCTTCACAGTGTCAAACAGGATAATATTGCGACAAAATTAGATTTGGCTGTACAGTCGTACTGGAGAAAACAGTGATGTTATCAGCTTATTTTAATTTATCATATAGCGACAATGTTGGCAGATCAGTATTATAGTTTATAGAATTAAATAAGACCTAATTCATATATTTTATTTGTATAATAAGTTGAATAACTTTAATCATATTTTTAGTGTCCCCAACTGAGCAAGCCAAGCCAAAGGCGACAGTGGCAAGGAACCAAAACTCCATCGGGGCATGATGGAGAAAAATAAACCTTGGGAGAAACCATTTTATACCCTAATACTGCTTTGAAGTCAATGGGAATTTCATGTTTTGTTCTATTATAGCACCACCAAGAGGCAGAATCCCACCATTTTTTTATATGTCCTCAGAGTGAGCCCATACATATATTTTAAGAAGTAAAATGAGTTTTAAAAGGAAGGGACATTTAATGGGATTTGTATGTTTCATTTTATTGTTGTTGATTTAATTAGGGCCTGAGCACTGATGGTGGTCTACATGTCAATATTTAGTCAGTTATATTGTCACCTGTGAGCAAGAGTAAACTGTGATTAACTGCTCATTAAGATTGAACCAAAACAACATCATATTTGGTCAGTCTAATATTTAATAGCCTTAGTGATGTTACATTTTAAAGATCTTGAGTTTTGTTGAATGTCGTGTCCGTGGTATCCTGACAAAGTCTGATGTTTCGGCAAAATTTTAGATATTCATTGTGCCATTAGCTGGTCAAGTCAAGTCGCCTTTATTTATATAGCGCTTTTAACAAGTCCAGTTTCAAAGCAGCTTCACAGCGTTAACAGGAAAATAATGCAACAGATTTTGTACAACTGCTCTGTTGAAAACGGTGATGTTATCCAGCTAATTTCAATTATCAGGTAGAGTCAATGTTGGCAGATCGGTAATATAGTTGAAATTTAGGTGTCCCCAACTGAGCAAGCCAAGCCAAAGACAACGGTGGCAAGGAACCAAAATCCCTTCAGGGCCAGGATGGAGAAAAAAAAAATCTTGGGAGAAACCAGGCTCAGTCGGGGTGCCAGATCTCCTCTAGACGACGCACAAACAGTGTATGATTATTATTTTGCGTATAACAGTGTATGAATATTTTTTACCTTTTAAACTGGCAACATTACAGTTCAGAAGTCATATTAGATAAATAGATATTCGTAAGATTATTTGATAGATTGGAGTTGTCGTGCTGGAGACAGGTTTATAAGGATGTCTTTTCCAGTCTGCATTTACAGGGCAGAGTTGAATTGACACACTCTCTTTAGACATTTCAGGGATGCATTGGTCATGTCCTGGCAAAGGTCCACCCTCTGATCAGAGTACAGCCCAGTAGCAGGAAGTGTGGCAAATACAAATTATTGATATAGTCCTCCTATTTTTATATACTTAAATGCATATTGCCCACCGTGCTCTGTGTTCCTACAACCACAAGGTAGTAGTGGCACAGTTGCAAGGACCCTTTCATTCCTTCTGCAGCTTTAATGTAGTTTTGTATTTTTTACTTTTGAGGACCTCAGGAAGAGTAGTCACTGCCTAGGTATTGGCTAATGGGGATCCAAATTAACAAATAAAGATAGTAACTTAGATCATAGATGGGAAAGAGCATTCATGGGTAATTTAACTAAGGAAAAATATGTTTTTTGACAGTTATAACATATCATAGCTTTTTTGGGTGTCCTCAAAGGTCCATAAATATATGTCAAATTTGTTGTAAATATCTAATTTTCTTTTAAAGTTATTACCAAATATGGTAACACTTTATAATAACGTTCAATTGTAAGTCATTTATAAGTGGTTAGTTAATGATGAACTAATCATTTACAAAACATTCATAAATGATTATCAAGTGATATGCTAACATTTTATAAATGTTTTGTAAATTCCGTTACAAGTCATTTACAAGTGATGAGTAAATAATTAACTAATGATTTATGAAACATGACTACGTGTTCATTAATGATTAATGAGTGATTTGTTAATTATTTTACTTATATTTAGTAGATTCAGGTATATGTGATTTTCAAATGATTAGTTAATAATGAACTAATGATTTACAAAACATTACAATGCATTTCATAAATGTTACTTTTTGTATGTTTTGTAGATTCAGTTATACATTATTTACGAGTTATTAGATAATGATAAACTAATAATTTACAAATCATAATTATACATTCAAAAATGATTAATACGGTAGCGATTTACAAATCTGTCATAAGTTAGGCCTATCTTTAAAAAAAAAAAACATTTCATAAAATAATCAAACAGATCCTTAGTAAATGGTTAAGTTACTAGTTAATATATTATTAATCAACGAAATGTCAATATACTATTATCTCAATAAATTGTTAATCATGAACAAATGATGATCAAACCATTAGTAAATGATGAGTAGCCCATATAATGTATTGTTGCATATCCCAATGCATCAGCTCAATACGTATTTAATTCTTTGCATTTGTAAAAGTAGACATGATTTTATAAATATAAATAGGCTACTTTTTATTGCAAAAACTGACCAAAAACAGTATAAAAGTATTAGCTCATGTTGTATTCAACGTTTTCTGAAGTCATACGATATCTTTATGTAAAGAAAAGAGTTGATCTTAATGTTTTAATCATTGAAATGATCCCTTTATGAATGCATATTTATTCTATTTATCATTCAAATAATACTACTGTCCTGACTCTTTAGCAGGACGCAATCGGTCACATGACACACGAGAGCCAATGGCATTTTACAATCCAAGCTGACGTAATGACGCAATTAGTCACGAGACACACGAGAGCCAATGCTGTCAAAGCTGTCGTGACGTTTCTTCCGGAAGTTCCGGGCGCCAAATTTTGAAATGTGTTTATCATTAATCACCGGCCGGTTGATGGACTCGACGCTGCTGATCGCTTCTGTGGATTTACTTCACACAAACCAATCGTTTGGCCTCGGGACACTTGGAATAATTGTACTTTTTGAATAAATTGTTCCTGCAGTCGTATCTGCCTGTTTTTTTTTATTATTTTAAAACACAAACGGGTAGGTTTAGGGAAGGGATTGGTTGTGACAAATAGGAGTTAAATGCTTACAGTAATTAGATGAATTACCTATTTACACATTTCTATTGCAACAGGTGAGGAATAGCAGAATTTCATTTTCACATTTAATGTTACATTTGTTGTAGCAATCAATTGACGCATTTGCAACGGGTGAGAAATATCTACAAATGATGTGTAAAACATTTACAAGTAATGAATAGTCTACACTTTAGATTAGTGGACGCTAAAAGCATTGTAAATGCCTTGTATACATGTGCAGATCATTTGTAACGGGTGATAAAGATTTGTAAAGGATTTATTCATGCGTTTACAACATCATCTCTAACAGGTGATGAACACTTTGTAGTGTGTACTTTAATGTAAATGCTGACTGGTGAGACCAAGCCTGCAGTCTCCCTCTCATTTACTGAAGCTTTTGCGCCTCGATCGCCCCCCGGTGACCGGTCCCAGTATAGCCGCCCCTCTGTGTTTTCTAATGGACGCGAGGCAAACTAAATAATAAAATTACACTTCAAAATGTTTTCCGCAAAGTTAGTTTATGTCACTGAAGGCAGTTACCATCACGATGATTTCATTTCAGGTGTTCGTTTTAAAAATAAGTTTAGTTTGAGTTAGTTATTTGATGCTATAAAAATGGGGGGTGTGACGTCATGATTGACAGCTGAGACTGACAGCTTCTCTGAGTGAAGTTGTCACTGAGGCACTAACGGACTTTTTTCAAAATTTTTGGGAGCAGATTAGAGCTTTAGCTTTAATTTCTACATTTCCATAACTGTTTATTTCACACCAACATAATTAATTGTTCTGCATCTGCGAGAGAGTAGGCGGGCTTTTGATATCGCAGCTGTCCTTCCTGCTCTACTTCCTGCGCTCTACTGCGCAACTCCGGTCCCGAAATCGCTACTGCGCAGACTCGGTCCCAAGATGTCAGCGCCGTGCAAGGCCGCCTGAAAGCTTCAAATCTGCCAAGCGGAAACGGATGATGTCGAGTAGTCCATATTTTTTTACGGTCTATGGGTGAGACCATAGACAGTAAAAGAAATGGACGGAGCGATCCCATGGCTTTCTACGGCGTTAAGTGATGTCAGTATAGGAGCACTCGCGTCCTGATGGCTGAGCGAACATCGCAGGCTCAGACTGAGCTTGACGACGTAGATGTGACATGAGCCTCCTGTCTGACAGCTATAGGTCTTCTAGTAGTTGTGGAAAGTTTAAATATTTTCTTCCGTTGCTTTTGGCTCACTATGGGCTTCTCCCCATTCTTCCCCCTTGACTTTATCAGACTTTATGTCTCCACGTCCCCCCGACTGTCTCATAGACAGTAAAAGATTGCCTGCGAGCGTCTCCTCAGGTCTATACGGTAATTTCTCAACTGTGCGACCGAGTCGCATTGGTTATGACGCAATAGTTAGCCTATTTTTACAAAAACAGCTTCTGCGGGGCGATAGTGTAAGATACAAGGTAACGGAGCCTTTTATGCATTGTCGTGTTTCTTTAGAAATAAACAATGGACAAATGGAGTCTTTAAACGTCTCAGATGTAAAGTTATTCACTGTTAAAGTGACTCAAAAATGAATGGGAGTCAATGGGATGCTAACAGCAGGTGATGGCTTGGTTAGCAATGGCAGCCCCTAGGGGTGGAACGCTTTCCGAGCGCTAGATTACCCCCTTGGGTGAGACAGCTGTCTTCTATGACACGTGCACCTGATGCTTCACTGGAGGGTAAACAGTTCACATTATCACTAACATTAGACCCATCACAGAACACAAGTCTGCACCACCGACTAAAAGGATTTAACTTAACATAAAGTCAGGGGATTGCAGTAAGTCATTCTAAAATGTTTATTAATTTGACTACTAGTAATTTATCATTCTTTAAAAAAAATTGCTATGGATTTATGAGCGCATGGGCTGCATTGATTGGATATTTTTTTTCTTCCAAAATTTTGGCTTTGTTTTGGTCATTATTGTTTAGCTATTAACCTATGTAAGTATTCAGAATTTCCTATTGTGGTTTTGTTTTGATTGGACTAACTGTTTCTTACATTCGCAAAGGTTTTATAGGTGCTAAAGTATACCTTTTTACAAACCATAAGGTGAAAAACACTGGCTTGAAAATTCTCAGGCTCCTTCAGGGCATTGCGTCAATGAAGTATTCTGGGTTTGCGATACGCCAGTGTCCTCATAGACATCATGGAGCCCAGGATAAAGACAATGAATGCCCATTTTCATCTGACTAATGTTTGGGTGCGTATATTGTCAATTTCATGTGTTTTTCCCCTGTTATAGCACCACCAAGTGATCAATCGTTGCGATATTTTTTTAATGTGATCTCAGACTGATCTCACTCACATGTGACCTTAATTTGGTGGAATAATCTTATTCTGTTCACAAGTTATAGCCATTTTATTAAATAAGGTCCCGGTCACATCAATTTTTTTTTGTTGATAATTATTGATAGTCTCTCTCCAGAGAACATTTCTGCAGTGGTTTGGTTCCGATCAGTCAAATAAGCTGGGAGTAATTTGCAAAAGTAGGTTTCACCTAAAATATCTCAAAATTGGCGCCTGAAGGGCGAGAAAATCAGAGGCATGCATTTTATCCATCTCGAGCCAAGGATTCCAGCGATATAAGACACTCGAGGCTACGCCTTACGGTTGAGGAGTTATGAGCCGTTTCATACTTTTGGTCGCCGTTTCGTACTTTTGATCGCTGTAGCGCCCCCGTCAGGCCGATAGGGGCGGGCTAAGTTGACGTCTGCAGTGGTTGTGAGTACTACCAGCCCTGAAAGTTTCAAGTCTCTACGACTTACGGTTTGGTCTGCCCGAGCAGTTTTAGCTGGAAAATGATGCATCATGGGGAAATGAACAGTTTCAATAGGGTTTCAGCCTGACGCCTGACTTTGATTGGATTTTACTACCCCTTACTATCAAAATTTTGAGATTTGGCCTCGCGACTGTACCTAGCGACCTACGTTTTCGAACTTCTGACGTATGGCGTTATTTCCCTGTCAAATGTCGAGAGCGCATTATTGTAGCGCGAAAGTACATTAATATAGTGCGCGAGCTCAAATCTCTCTGCTCACTCGCGGAATTTAATGCACGAGCGCAAATCTCTCTCTGCTCGCACGTGGAAAATAATGGGCGAGCGCAAATCTCTCTCTGCTCGCGGGCGGAATGCAATGTGCCGAGCGTGAATCTCCCTGCTCGTGCGCTCTCAGATACGCTGCTCTTGGAAGAATTTTCTCTAGGCTCACTCAGAGAATATGCCTGCACTTAAAACGTGTCCAGTGCAATCGCGAATCTGTTCTCTTCCCTTAAACTAAGCGTGTTTGTGCACAGACTGTCTTCCGTGCGCTCGCAAGAAGAGAAATACTCTTCTTTACGGTTTCGTTCTCTTTGCTCTTGGCATAAACGCTGTCGAAACGGCAACAACCAATCAGAAATAGGCTTCAACGACTGACCAATTGGATTGGATTATTTTACATATTAACCTGTCTACTCTAGCCTATCTGCACAGCCACATTGTTCACACTACAGGTGCCATGCCCATTTGAAAGTGAGATTTTTGAGCCAAATGGATTTAAATGTAGATTCCAAAAAGCAAAAATAATTAAAATCTAAACAAAATGCCCCCTAATAGAGATAATATAATAATATATAATGTAATAATAGATAAGGGGGCAAAATGCCCCAGTAAAATTATACTATATCTAACTGCATCAAACACAAATGCAACAGTTTTAAACTAATTAAAAATACTGACTACTAAATGAATGAAATCCATTTTGTTGGGAAAATGTTATTGCAATTTGTGAATTAAGTTACCTTTCACCGCAAAAGTTGGCATATATTTATAAATAATCCACTGGCATTGGCGGAACTAGACTTTTATACATGGGGTGGCAAAGCTGCTTTAGGGGGTCATAGACCGTGAATATCGTGTTATACTTATTTGTTTTCATTGTTTTGACCAATGTAACATTAAATATGTAACAATAAATAAGCACCCACAACAATAGATAGCAGTGAAATTTCACAATTCTCAGGCTAATAATATAAATGTAAAACATTATTGAATACAAGTGAACAGTTGAAGTTGCAGGACACAGTGATTCAGGTACAGAAATTAAATAATCAAACAATAACATAGCATAATCTTCACTGTATAAACTAAATATAGATAAATGCATGTTAAAACTAGCTACTAAAGGTGTTTTTTTTTTTTTTCTTTGATTAACATGATAGACTAAATTATGTAGGCTATATGCTGTTGCGGTCACTTTAAGATTGAATGCAGAATGTTGAGTCTAATACCAGACACGCATTTTATTTGCAACTGTAGGCTAAGTGCAAGTGGACTGTAGTGTTAAAACATTTGGGGATTTTTTTTTTTTCTATTCTAATATATTTAAGAAACTATGAGAGAAGGATATGATTGAGAGCAAGATGTGATTTATGCGCAATTCAAGTTTTTCCAGAAATAGATCTAATAACTAGCCTACTTCTTATCTGTTTAGTAGATTTTGAGCAAATAGTTTGATAATGTTTAAAATGATTTAGACACAGTGGACAGGCAGCCTTAAAACACAATAATGCAATCAGCCAATAAAACAAATTACCTCCCCCCCCCCCCCCCAAAAAAAAACCCCACTTATAAATATCACTTAAAGCTAAAGTGCATATTATTTTCGATGTTAAAATACCCATATACTGACATTGTCATATGTAGAAACTATAAATATGAAATTCGTTAGCTGATTTCTTTGCAACTGTACAAATTGTCTCTTTATTTCTAAATGAATATTATTATTTCTATATTTGTTTTAAGTGACCTGTCCATCTGCACACAACAAATGAGTTTGCGTTTGTCTGTATGTTCATACAGTGGTGCAAAACACACTTTAGCTTTAATGAATAAAGAACTCTATATGCTGGGTAGTAGTGGTCTGGTAGTATTGTTCTTTTGATACCTCATTGTTTGATTTATTAGTGCTAGTGCTGGTTTCTGCTGACAATCCAGCAGAAGTGGCTACAGGAAAACACTGCAATATATTAAGAGTCATCAGCAAGTCGATCAATCCACAACTAAATATCATAAAAATAAATAAATGAAACATATAATCAGTGTTAGGTAGTACTATTTATTACCAAAAGCGGTTCAATATCAAACAATAAGATTCCATGTACGATGTTGCGTTTTCATTGGTCAGTCGTTGAAGCCTATTTCTGATTGGTTGTTGCCTTTTCGACGGCGTTTATGCCAAGAGCAAAGAGAACGAAACCGTAAAGAAGAGTATTTCTCTTCTTGCGAGCGCACGGAAGACAGTCTGTGCACATAAGCGAAGAGGAGAGATTCGCGATTGCACTGGACACGTTTTAAGTGCAGGCATATTCTCTGAGTGAGCCCAGAGAAAATTCTTCCAAGAGCAGCGTATCTAAGGCCTAGTCCACACGTACACGGGTATTTTTATTACCGGAGTTTTTCCTCCTTCGTTTTAAAAAACAATCGCGTCCACACAAGCACGGTTTTTAAAAAAAATGTCCACATGAGAACGCAAAACTACGCTATGATTGGCTGCCTGATTTCCAATGTGCACCGATACACATTGCACTGACTGAGGGATGCCATGGGCTCAAGTGAAACACTTCCTACAAGTTCCTTTGCTTTGGACTCAGTGACAGGTAACTGTATACACAGGTACAGGGCCGAAGTGGACTGTAATAGCTTTACACACTTGCTTTACTATTTTGTATTATTGCATTCTGGCGCCTTTGTTCTGCAATGCAATGAAATAACTGAACATGTATCTATATACGTGTGATAAGCGCTGTTAGTGGAGTCCACCATATAGAATCGACTCACGTAAATCAAAAGGAGATGTGGAAAATCTGATATCAAACAAAGGAAAGAACGGCGCACACTTCAATTTAAAAAGCCGAAATCTCCGGTTTCACCATCTACACGACAACTCTGTAACCAGAGTTTCTAAAAATCTTCACCCTGGCCGGAGTTTTCAAAAAAGTCCGGTTTTAGTAACCGGATACAGCGTTTGCGTGTGGACGAACAGCCAAACCGCGTAGAAAAAGCTGCGGTTTTGAAAATACCCGTGTTCGTGTGGACAGGGCCTGAGAGCGCACGCAGAGCAGAGAGAGATTTGCGCTTGCGCATTATATTCCGTGCGCGAGCAGAGAGGCTCGCGCACTATATTAATGTACTTTCGCGCTACAATAATGCGCTCTCGACATTTGACAGGGAAATAACGCCATACTGACGCTGGTTTCGTCTCGATCGGACCAGTGGTTTCGAAGATATCGGCTAATTTTCTTAAAGCGCTAAATTACAACGGTGCACAAACCATATGCCGAAACCTGGCAAGTGTGGTATCGTTGGACTCAGCAACGATTCAGGAGTCTAAGGAGATCCCGTGAAATAAGTCAACCACACCCAAAGTTATAAGCTCTTTTTAAAAAAAAAAAAATCTCCACTAGGGGAGGCTGTTTCGAAACTTCTCAGGCTACTTGAGGGCATTGTGGTGATAACCCATACCGAGTTTCGTAACAATCCGTTCATGCGTTCATAAAATACAGCATTTTGGCACATAATTCAAGATGGCCGACAGCCAAAATGACCGACATGGTAAAATTGGATATCAGTCGACTTGGCATGATGTCTCGAATCTGACGAGACCACTTTTGTGATTTTTGGACAAACGGTTCAGCAAAAAAAAAAGCAAAAATAGCCATTTTTCCTATCTCTGGGCCAGTGGGTGGCGCTGCGCCGAAACGCAGCAGGTTGCCTCAAGACATGGTTTTGCCGACATGTACCAAGTATGGTCTGAATACGATAAAGCGTTGCGGCGATACAGCCATAGGTCTGTTTTTGCCAGCGCTACGTAAAATTTGTTTGCGCATTTATCGGAAACGATTTGACGAATCAACTTGAATTACATAATTTTTTTTTCGACACTGGCTGATGATGATCTGGTTCAATTTTCATGCAAATCGGACAAACCGTCTAGGACGAGTTCACAAAAGTAGGATTTTGGGGAAATTCAAAATGGCGGGAAATATATAATGTTGGAAATGACATCATAGGGTTGCTTTGGGATTGGCAGGAGCTCAGAATACAAAGAGAATTAAAAAACCTTACAGCTGAACGGCATCAATGGCATCATAAACCAAAAAACGCAGTTCATTATCCAACAACTCAAATACAAACAATACCAATTATCCAACAACTCAAATACATAACAGGATGGGCAAATATCTAGCAAATCAACTAAAGCGTAAACAAGAAAAGGCAATCATTCCATCAATATTAAATGAAGCAGGCAGAATAACCCAGAACCCACAAGAAATTAATAATGTATTTCGAACATTTTATGAAAAATTATACTCTTCAAATCATAATACAGATGTCACAGAAATAGATTATTTTCTAAACAAACTAAAACTACCAACAATATCAAAAGAACAGGCAAATGCACCACTCACTCATGACGAACTCCATAAAGCACTAGATAAAATGCCAAATAACATCACCTGGACCTGATGGACTTCCACCCGAATTCTATAAACACTTCTGGGCATTATTTTCTCCCTTATTCCTCAAATTAATCACAGAAATCCAAACTACATCCACAATACCCACACATATGAATACAGCAGTTATGACACTTTTGCTAAAACCAAACAAGGACCCCATGTACCCTTCCAGTTACCGCCCTCTCTCATTAATAAACACAGATTTAAAAATCATTACTAAAACTTTAGCTACCAGAATAGAAACAGTTATCCCAATGTTAATTCACCATGATCAAACAGGTTTTATTAAACACAGGAATGCTTTAGATAATATATGTAGACTATTCAACTTAATTACCCTCGCTCAACAAAAACAATCCAAGACTATAAGGCACTATTTCAACAATATTACAATTGCATCAACTCTGACAGCCTGGTGGAAAGAAAACAAAATTAATCATTCACTACTAACACCATGTAGACACACCCCCATCTGGTCCAACCCTGATTTCCAACTATGCAATAAAACTATCAATTTTCCATCATGGCAACAAAAAGGAATTACTCACCTTCATCACTTGTTTGAAAATAACCAATTTGCATCATTTAAAATACTAACCCAGAGGTACGGTCTTGGGGGAGAGCAGTTTCTCCAATATCAACAAATAAAATCTATAGTTAAATCCAAAATAAACATAATCAATAACCCACTTCATCCCTCTCAGTTAATGGAAGACATAATGAAAATCCCTAACTCCAAAAAATTAACTTCCAAATTACATAAACTTATATCAAATAATGATGCAACAATTATAATACCCATGACCAAATGGGAACAAGATTTAGCCATTCCCCTCAACACGGACCTCTGGAAGGAAATCTGTAACAATACATTTTCAATGACCCACAACACAAACCTCCAACTCATACAGTTTAAGATTACTCACAGAACTCACATCACCAAAAGAAAGAAGTTTAAAATGGGCTTGAGGGACACAGATATTTGTTCACAGTGCACATTGGGGAGCACAGATGACTATTTTCATGCCACATGGACCTGCCAACCAGTTCACTCATTTTGGATATTAGTGACTACAAAACTCTCCATTATCATGGGCTGCAGAATCCCTCCATCTCCATCACTCTGTTTACTCAATCACAGCTTAGAAATCAATAATCTCCTAGTCAAATATATAAAAAAAACACTCCTAATTTCACTAACTATCGCCAAGAAAGTATTTCTGCTAAATTGGAAATCAAAAAAATTGTATACATATCAATTACTGGACCAACCTTCTTACAGAATATATCACATTAGAAAAAATAACCTACACTAACAAAAATATTATATCTACATTTATTGATACTTGGAAACCATTCCTAACTCATCTTCACATAAATCACTTGGAAACTGACCCACGCACTCTCCCAACCACATGTTCACAAACTTATAATAAATAATATATTATTGTATTACTATTGAATATGCTATTATTTGAATATTATTATTGAGTATCATTGAATGAATACATTACTCTACAATTATTTATTGATAAGATCTATGTAAAATCTATATATTACTATTTTACTTTTGTTTGTGATGATGGTAGTAGGGATGGTGGTATTGGTATTGACGTTATACATTTATCTGTCATATCTCCTTTGCTTAGTCTAAATACAGGGTATATGCAGGAATCCTGAAGTTAATTTCAAGACCTTTTAAAATATTTTGAGAAGGTCTTTAAAAAGTCTTAAAGACCTCATCGCACCAAGTTCTAATCGGCAACAAACCTTTAATAAACAGTTGTAGTCGAATGTAGACTTAAAATCTCTATCGTAGGCCAGTTTTGTATTGTTTATATTGCATATCTGTTTCGCAACGCAAGGAGGACGACATCCCCTAACTGCGCATTTCGCAAAATACATGACGTCACCCGTAGACAGCGCTCGCCAGGGATGGAAATTAATTTTTTTCAAAGTCTACCACTCAATGTTTTTACCAGCCACTTTTTGGTTTTTAACTGACAATGTGTAACTACATGTGAAAATTAATACTACAAGCTCTACAATACTTAAGCAGTTTATTTAATCTCAAGTCTCAATGAAATACTGACACTTTCCCGATGATTTGTGGTCTTTTATGGCTTCCAGTTTTATGGTTTTTAGTCCCAACAATGAAACTATTCATTCTGGCATCTTTGAAGCGTGTTGACAACATACTGAGCAGAACATTGTCAGTAGGGATGCACCGAAATCAAAATTCTTGGCTGAAACCAAAAAAGAAGAAACCAAAGCCGAAAACCGAAAAAAATAAAAATAAATTCAAACTAAAATGTTTAACTCTACCTCACTCATGTGTACATTAAAAAATAATGTTCATGCCTACTGGCCTGCAGAAAGAATTGAATAAAGTAATCAAATGTAAAATAACTGCATTTAACTGTTTAAATGAAAGATTAATCCTTATTAAACTTACAAAAGCTATTCAATCAAGAGCATTGTTTAATATCAAACTAAATATAAGGACATCACTCAGGCAGCAGTAAAGGCTACTGCGCCTTTAAGACCTGATGCAGGGATATGCTCGTCTTTCTCGACTGTGCACACTATACAGTTCACTTAAGGCATATTCAGACTATGTCTGCTAGGATACTCATCAAGATGGACATGTTGACATACTTCTTGTGTGAATTTGTCCGTTTAAGCCCAAGACTTGAAAGAGAACTTAATATTTGCTGTGACATCTTCACGCGAGTGATGACGGAGAAAACGACTGGTCATATGCGCACATACGGCAGCACTTGCATGCATTGAACAAAGTTTACAAAGAGGTGAAACAGCTCGGTAGGTGAAGCGAGTTTACCCGCCACAACTCAAAATCAGCCGCATTTGGCAGGTGGCGGTGCTAATGTCCGTCCCTGGCGTGCGCACTCCGAACCGATCTCAGATTGAGAGCCCCGTTGTTTTTCAATACTTATGGGGATGAAAATAAATATATTCATAAATACTTTTTGGAGTCAAACTCTTTTGACAAAGCTTGAATAAAATACTTTCAAAATGTAAGACTTTATAAAGCCGTGATAAGACTTTTTAATACTTTATAAGGGTCTTAATTTTCCCAAAATTGATTTATCACCTTTTAAGACTTTTCAAGACCCCGCGGATACCCTGAAATAAATAACATTTCAGAAAACATATATAAATATTTACTATTTGTATACTCTTTGTAAAATGGTCTGGGTCAGGCCTGTCCAAGATACTGTCAGTGGGTACAGCTAGCACATCCTGTAGGCATGGTCATCACAGACTTGGCGATTGGGTTGGCTGGCCCCTCCCTCTTAGTGTCTTTGCCCCAATCCCTCCTCTCATGTAAAATTACATTTGATTGCTATCTGGGTTGGATATGGTGGCTCTAGCTGGGGAGCTAACTAGTGCACACTGCGTTCCAAAGCCACAGATAATAATAATAATCATAATAATTTAAAAATAATAATAATAAAAAGCTGCTGAGGGTTACCCAAACATATCTTCTGTTCTAACAGGTCACAACCAGACTAAGAGAGCTTGGTTTGGTGGTGCCTGTTGTGGTGCCCCAGCATACTTGGTGGAGGAAAACACAGCAATACATGAGAGCTCCTGGCTGATTGATTGTTCCTGATCGATTGCTGCTGTCTGTCTGCCTGCTGCTGCTGCCACCACAGTGTTTGTAGCTCTGTATAGCTGTGTTTGAATCTCTATTTGATATATTTTCTTTGTAATTTACTCTGCTAAATATAACTTACTCATCACCATATAGTGTTTAATATAGCCTATCAATTTAAATTTGACATTACTAGCTTTTAATCTAAATCACTACCACACGTTAGCTTTTCGCTAGCCTGGTAGCTTTCCATCCCAGCATCCGGGTCTCCTGTTTTCTGAGTTCTTTAGACAACTGTGGTGAGTTGGATTATTAAAAAGACTCCATCAGAAAACTGTGGCAAGTTTTGGATTCATCAACAAATACGTTAAGCCATGTCTTCTTCTCCTGTCATTGTCACTTGCACTGCATGCTACATGTTTAGCATATCTATCTCCGTTGGCGAACAGGGCTTCACATGTGATAAATGTAAGGAATTAATCAGGCTGCCGGAGAAGATTTCAGATTTAGAGACACGCATACAAGCTTTATGTGAGAGTAGTGAGAATGTAACAGCTTTAGATACTGCTTTGGATGCGAATAGCTTAGTGAACACTCATTGTTTGGTTCCGGCTGAGCCCGCGCAGCAGGGCTGGGTGACGATGAGAAAGCATAGTCGCGGATCAAAAAAACGCTCTTCCGTTCCGATTAGAACATCAAACAGGTTCTCCCCACTCAGTGACGCACCCACTGAGGATCCTGTTGAAAGTGCCCTAGTTATTGGTGATTCAATTACACGGAATGTGAAAATAGAGACACCAGCCACCATAGTCACATGTTTACCGGGAGCCAGAGCGCCTGACATCAAAGCAAATTTAAAAGTGCTGGCTAAAGCTAATCGTAAATTCTCTAAGATTACTATTCACGTTGGCACTAATGATGTTCGACTTTGCCAGTCGGAGACCACCAAAATTAACATTAAAGAGGTGTGTAAACTCGCAAGTACGATGTCAAAAGCCATATTTTTCTCTGGTCCTCTCCCTGCGAAAAGGAGTGATGAAATAGTTAGCAGATTATCATCACTCAATGGCTGGTTGTCTAAGTGGTGTCTGCAAAATAACAGGTTTCATAGACGATTGGAAAAGTTTTTGGGGCAGACCTGACCTGTTGAAGATAGACGGCATTCATCCCTCCTGGGCTCGTGCTGCTCTTCTCTCTAGTAATTTGGCACATAGTCTTAGAGCTAAACCTTGACTCACTGGGGCCCAGGTCAGGAAGCAGACAAACTGGCTAAACCAACCGTCTGCTAGCTGTCTCACGTCACCAAAGTCAGATAAATCCCAGCACATAGAGACTCTTTCACCTAGATATTATCATATAGAGACTGTGTCTGTTCCCCGAATTAGTAAATACAAAAAAACATCAAAACCATTCAACAGTAAAAATTTAATTGATGTCCAAAAAATAAACAACAGATATAATACGGATGAACAATTGATAAAGCTTGGGTTGCTGAATATTCGATCCCTTTCGCCAAAAACGCTTGTTGTCAATGATATGATTATAGATCATAACTTAGATGTGCTGTGCTTGACAGAAACCTGGCTAAAACCTGACGATTACATTACTTTAAATGAGTGCACCCCCCGAGATTATTGTTACAAACATGAGCCACGTCTGAAAGGTAAAGGTGGTGTTGCTATAATTTACAATAATATTTTCAGTATTACTCAGAAGTCTAGTTTCAAATATAATTCCTTTGAAGTTTTGGTGCTTTATGTAACGCTGTGTAGTGTAAATGATAAATCCCGTCTGACATTTGTGTTGGCTACTGTATACAGGCCACCAGGGCACAATACAGACTTTATCAAAGAATTTGCTGGTTTTGTATCAGAGTTAGTATTAGCTGTAGATAAAGTACTAATTGTTGGGGATTTTAATATCCACGTAGACAATGAAAAAGACGCATTGGGATTGGCATTTAGAGACATTCTAAACTCTATTGGAGTTAGACAACACGTATCGGGACCCACTCATCGCCTTAATCATACTTTAGATCTAATAATGTCACATGGAATAAATGTTGGTACTGTTAAAATTCTGCAGCAGAGCGATGACATCTCAGATCATTACCTAATATCATGTATACTTAATTTACCTAAGGCTGCAAAGCCATCCCCTCGCTTCAAATATGGCAGGACGATAACCGCTGCGACTAAAGATTGCTTTGTACATAATCTTCCTCATCAGTTCCATCTCCTCAGCATTACAGATAGCCAAGAGGAACTTGATGCTGCAACAGAAACTATCTCTTTACTAGCACTTTAGACATAGTTGCTCCCCGGCGCTTAAAGAAGATTAAAGCAAATAATCCAACGCCGTGGTACAACGAGCACAATCGGGCCCTTAAAACAGCAGCCAGAAAAATGGAGCGCAGCTGGAAGAAAACAAAACTGGAGGTTTTTCGCAATTTGTGGAAAGAGAGCATGATGGCATATAGAAAGGCCATAAAAACTGCTAGATCTGCTTATTTCTCAACTCTTTTAGAAGAAAACAAACACAACCCTAAGTATTTATTCGATACAGTGGCTAAATTATCAAAAAAATAAAGCTTCAGCTTCTGACGTTTGTAAACAACACAGCAGTAATGACTTTATGAGCTTCTTTACTAGTAAGATTGATAATATTGGGAATAAAATGATAACCATGCAGCCGTCTACTACCGTATCACTTCAGACAGAGCACTGTGTTATTTGATCTTAGCGCTGCATTCGATACCATCGATCACAATATTCTTCTGAATAGAATCGAAAATTATGTTGGCGTTAGTGGAACTGCTTTGGCATGGTTTAAATCGTACTTATCTGACCGTTATCAGTTTGTAGCAGTAAATGAAGAGATGTCACACCGATCACAAGTTCAGTATGGGGTACCGCAAGGCTCAGTGTTAGGACCGTTGCTTTTCACCCTGTATATGCTACCACTGGGAGATATCATTAGGAAGCATGGCGTTAGTTTTCATTGTTATGCTGACGATACTCAGCTCTATATTTCCTCACGCCCTGACGAAACCTACCAATTCAGAAGATTAACGGAATGCATAGCTGATATAAAAATTGGATGAATAGTAATTTCCTGCAACTTAATTCAGATAAAACTGAATTTTTAATTATTGGACAGAAAAGCTCCACAAGTAGTAACCGAGAATACTGTCTAACACTTGATGACTGCTCTGTCAAGCCCTCGTGGTCAGTGAGGAACCTGGGTGTGCTCTTTGATACCAATCTTTCATTTGAAAGCCACGTTTCTAGCATCTGTAAAACCGCATTCTATCATCTTAAAAATATATCTAAATTACGGCACATGCTTTCAATGCAAAATGCTGAACAGTTAGTACATGCGTTCATGAGCTCAAGGCTAGATTATTGTAATGCTCTACTGGGTGGTTGCCCTGCTCGCTTAATAAACAAACTCCAGCTAGTCCAAAATGCAGCAGCTAGAGTTCTTACTAGAACCAGGAAGTATGATCATATTAGTCCAGTTCTGTCAACACTGCACTGGCTCCCTGTTAAACATCGCATACATTTTAAAATCTTGCTTATTACTTCAGGGTATATACAGCAATCCTGAAGTTAAATTTACTACTTTTTAATACCTTTTTTACTACCTTCAGAATATTTTTAAAACCATCACGACACTGAATTGCAAGTGTTAATCAGCGACCTTTCTATTATTTACACAGATTTTGACATATATAACATACAAAAAAGAATAGATTTAGAATCGACAGCAGGAGGAAATCTGTTATAAGTTATCATTCAGACACAGTAAAATACATCTCAACATTCACAAAGGTTGGTTAAGGAGAAGCATTACTGCATACACATTTGATTTCAATTAATAATTGGTAATTCAGCAATTAAATTAGTGGTTTTTTTTCCAACAACAAAACCTGAGCCAAATATTACATTTCTATAGCTGTGATAAGTTGTTGAACATTTTTTTTGGAGATTAATCGTAATTAATAGCAATAAAAAAGAAATGTTTTGTACGTTTTTAATATATATATTTTTATATAATAATTTCACTGTTAATCAAATTAATTTAAAAACAACATAAAGACAGTATATTTTAAATACTTGTTTAAATGGCATCTTTTTATGAATGAAGGCCAGTATTACTGATACATTTATTATTAGGCTTCAAAAATATAACAGTTTTTAATTTAAGTAAACTTAAACATAAACCCATAATAAATGTCATGTTTACTCCTGCCCTTCCTGTCTTAACAGTTAGGAAATATACAGATATTTAATAAAGTTATCAAAGTTATATGCAGTCTGCACTGCATAAACTATAAATGAAATAGTTAATCCTTATTAAAGTTACAAAAGTTATTTAGTCAAGCCCAGCGAGTCATTTTCTCTGTTCCCTTTGTTCTTTAACTTTACTGACAGGAAGCTTTATTGGCTGCTGTCCTTTTAAGAGCAGACGCCACGCGGATCTCACTGTTTATATACCGTCTATGGATCGCGCCTCATTCTCTCACATCTCTTTTTGTTCATTTTAGACTTTATATAAATCATTTAAGATTGCTCTTATGAGGACAGTCGATGAAGATATGCCTTGAAGCAAGTCTAAAATAAAACGTAAGCCAGCCCCTTCTGTTGAGCGCGCAGTGTTCTGAGATGATGCCGAACGACCACTGAATATGACGTCAGCATCAAACATACGCCGAGACGGAGACGAAAGATCTTTGATTATGTGCCCAGATATGCTAAACCCCATATTTAAACGAACTAAGGCGAACGCAGATAGAATTTCAATCAGAATAGGACACCTGATAGTCCTAGATATAATACCTAATTTGGAAAAAAATAATACCTCTGAGACCACATTTAACACTTTTAATGGCCTTAAATTTGACAATTTTGATTTATCACTTTTTAATACTTTTTAAAACCCCGCGGACACCCTGTACTTACAAAGCACTAAATAGTTTAGCTCCCCGTTACTTAAGCGAGCTTTTAACACATTATACTCCATCACGTCGATTGCGGTCTCAAAACTCTGGCCAGTTGATAATACCTAGAATATCTAAATCAACTGCAGGCGGTCGATCTTTTTCCTATTTAGCTCCTAAACTCTGGAATAGTCTTCCTAGCATTGTTCGGGAAGCAGACACACTCTGTCAGTTTAAATCTAGACTAAAAACACATCTCTTTACTATGGCATACACATAGAACATTTTAACCTTTCATTTTTCAGATCAATTGACTGATTGTTAGGCTGCATTAACTAGCTCAGCCGGAACCGGGAACACTTCCCATAACACCTGATGTACTCGTTACATCATAAAAAGAGTGGCATCTACGCTAATGTTAGTCTCTCTTTTTATCCCGAGGTTTATCCCGGATCTGGGCCCTGTCCGGATCGGATGGTGGACCTGCCTGGACATGACCAACGCATACTGGAGTGTCTGCTGAGCCGTGTCAAATGGTGTCTCCTCCGAATTTTCCTCACTGGCACGACATGCTCAAAACCCGTCTTCGGCGCTATAATTCCGATCTTTCATGTATTCATACTCTTGTGTAATCGACGCCCATCCTAAATAAATCCGTCTCTTCCGTGATACCATGAAATTTTGAATATTCCAATCTAATATGATTTCCGACCTGTAAGGTTGCCAGAATAATAATCTTACACGGTGTGTTAATAGGCCAGAGGAGAACTGGCACCCCGACTGAGTCTGGTTTCTCCCAAGGTTTATTTTTCTCCATCATGCCCCAATGGAGTTTTGGTTCCTTGCCACTGTCGCCTTTGGCTTGGCTTGCTCAGTTGGGGACACTAAAATTATGATCTAAGTTATTCAACTTATTATACAAATAAAATGTATGAATTAGGTCTTATTTAATTCTATAAACTAGAATACTAAACTGCCAACATTGTCGCTATATGATAAATCAAAATAAGCTGATAACATCACTTTTCTCCAAATCTAATTTTGTCGCAATATTATCCTGTTTGACACTGTGAAGCTGCTTTGACACAATCGTGATTGTAAAAGCGCTATATAAATAAAGTTGATTGATTGATTGATTGATTGAAGTTGTTGAATTTAACAAGATACTAAAGATACTAAAAGCTAGTGCTGTCAATCGATTAAAAACTTTAACAAGATTAATCACACATTTTTTCTGTGATTAATCGCAATATAAAAAATGTTTTTGTACGTTTTTAATATATTTTTTAATATAATAATTTCACAGTTAATCAACTTAATATAGAAACAACATAAAGACAGTATATTTTAAATACTTGTTTAAATGGCATCTTTTTTTGAATGAAGGCCAGTAGCCTATTACTGATATTAATACAGCTACTGATTTTATTTTATTTTTATTTATTTTTTTACATTTAGTATTAGGCTTCAAAAATATAACAGTTTTTAATTTAAGTAAACTTAAAACAATGCTAACATAAACCCATAATAAATGTCATGTTTACTCCTGCCCTTCCTGTCTTAACAGTTAGGAAATATACAGAAATGTAATAAAGTTATCAAAGTTATATGCAGTCTGCACTGCATAAACTATAAATTAAATAGTTAATCCTTATTAAAGCTACAAAAGTAATTTAGTCAAGAGCAGCGAGTCATTTTCTCTGTTCCCTGCCAGGAAGCTTTATTGGCTGCTGTCCCTTTAAGAGCAGACAGACACACGGATATCACTGTTTATATACTGTCTATGGATCGCGCCTCATTCGCTCACAACTATTTTTGTTCATTTTAGACTTTATATAAATAATTTAAGATTGCTCTTATGAGGACAGCCGTTAAGGATATGCCTTGAAGCAAGTCTAAAATAAAACGTAAGCCAGCCACTTCTGTTGAGCGCGCAGTGTTCTGAGATGATGCCGAACGACCACTGAATAAAACTTCAGCATCAAACATACGTTGAGACGGAGACTAAAGATCTTTGATTATGTGCCCAGATATGCTAAAGCCCATATTTAAACGAACTAATGCAAACGCAGATAGAATTTCAATCAGAATAGGACACCTGATAGTCTGAAAAAAATAATACCTAATTTGGAAAAAAATAATACCTCTGAGACCACATTTAACACTTTTAATGGCCTTAAATTTTACAATTTGGATTTATCACTTTTTAATACTTTTTAAAACCCTGCTGAGTTAAAGTATACATATGATAAAATTACAGGCCGCTCTCATATTTTTTAAGTGGGAGAGCTTGCACAATTGGTGGCTGACTAAATACTTTTTTGCACCACACTCAGTTTCAGATCTCGTTAGCTCTCAAGATCTCATGTCAATCTTGAGTACCTATAGAGTAGTATTGCATCCTTCATATCTCCGAAAAGTCTTTAGTTTTATTATATTTATAAAAGAAAGATAGGCTGTACTGAGTCTTTCCTGAAAAAACCGAGCGCCTGGTGGGCGGAGCTAAAGAATGACGAGCGCGCAGCTACTGCACGAGAGATTGATGAAAGCTGTCATCCTCAAGCGTGGAACAAAAAACATTACTCTAATAAACCATGGCTATTAATCAGATTCAACTAATACAGATATGAACCAGAATCAGATCCGGAGGATGAAATAAATTGAACAGGAGAAACAGCAGCAGCAAGATGTCCGTCTCTGTGGTATGCAAGTTACTCTATTTAGTGGCCTGTCAACATTTGTGTGCGTTTACTCGTGGTTTATGATGACATGATTTGTTTTAAGGACTATTGTAAGCGACTAAACCTTAGCTGTAGCAAGCAAAACGGTTTTGCACGTCAGATAGTGTCTAAAAAACAAAACAATGGAGTAACGTTAGCGCATTTGAATGAAGCAGCACACTTTGTGGGAACGTCCCCTAGCCTAACTTTACGTTTGGGTGGTTTTACAATAAACAAACTGACAAATTAGTCAGCTAAACAAATGTATTTAAACACACACCATACATCACATGCTCCATTGATAAATTAACTAACGTATACACGATCGCGTTGTTTACTGATGTTTACTTATGCGACAATAGCCAACATAGACATTTGAAGCAGTTTTACTCACCGCCTGCTTCCAAAGCAGGACCGTGAACCTTTATCGCTGGGACCGCGCCGTCAAAAACACACTTCTTGTTGATTTGGTGAAGTCCTGTGACAGCAGAGACCGTGGAGATCCACTATTGCAACACAACCGAAGCATGATGTGACGCTTCTCGTCATTTCTGCGTTCAAATCGGTTCAAATGCAGCGCTGCCTTCCCGAAATGCTGTGCGGGCGCATTAAAGTCAATTGATGTCACCCATAGGAATAAAGTGGAGCACGCACGACATAAGTGTTGCACAGACGAGTGAATCTGCACCTTGAGAGCAGTGTTTACGGGCGTGCATTTGCTCTTTCGCCTCAAACGCGCACACGCACGCTTTCGGGAGAAGAGCCCATACATGGACCTTCCGCTCTATCGACAACAAGCGGACCCATACTCCAAAAAAAACCTCTCAGAAACTTGTGAGACACAGAAATTTTTGACACAGAAATACTCCATCAAACATCCAACTTAATGTTTGAAACTTTGTCTATGTTTAGGATAGGAATCCAAGTCTTTAACAATGTAAAAAGCTCAGTATGCATGAAACAGCATTTTACCCCCCTTTAAGCTAATGGATGTGTAAAAGTGCTAACTTAACAGTATTAATCCCACGCAACATTAAATTTAGTTTGACAAGTAACAGGCAGCAGAATAGATGGGTTTGATATACGCTCTGACAATGCCTTAGACTTTCTATCATTTAACAGAACAAAAATGGAGAAAGGCACACTGGGTTCCCACTTGTTCTGTATTTGGTGTGGGCCCTGGCGTTGTGACTGAAGACCAAAGAATGGAGAGGTACGTCTCATTGCCAAAGTTGATGTGCCTTTGCTGAATGGCAGAGTCTCTAAGTTCGGCTCTTCAGTGGAAAAGCAAAGATGCATTCACTTCCTTATTTATACCCGTATGGTGGGGAGATGCGTGGAATGTGTGAAACGCATGCTAATGTTCACATGATGAAAGTGATCCCCAATTTGTCGGTCAGTTCTGAGGTGCGTCTCTGTTCCCTCCTTTAGGGAACGAGGGTTACATATGTAACCAAGACGTTTCCTTTCTTTCAGTTTTAAATTTATTTTTCCTTATTTTGGGGTTAGTTGTGATCTGAACATTTACTGACATTCACTTTACTTCATAGACACATTTTCCTTTAAAAACAAACCAAAAAAGTTATTAGTTGATTTAGATATAGTACCTAAAGCCATGGACCAATAATGGACCCATTCAAGAACTACACATTTTATAATACAATGTAGGGCTGGACGATATGGCCAAAATTCATATCACGATATTTTTCTTAATTTCGGTCGATACGATATAATTCCGATATCGATATGAATTATATAAAAGCTTTAGAAAAAACTACTAAGAACTGCCACAAAGGATGTCTGTACCTACAAACTTCTGAAAAATGTATTTGCCAAGTCTATGAATAGTCCTCTTATAAAACTCTATAATATTTTAGATATAAAACCAGTACAAATAAATTAATGTTCACCTTTTATTTGTATTTAGCCTTTATATGAAAAAGAAATGTGAAATCAACATCAAATATACATAAGACTCTCACTTTATTAATATTAATATCTTTAAAGGACAACTCCGGTGAGAAATGAACCTAGGGGTAATTAACAGATGGTTACAGAGTAGATCGTTCTCTGGGATGCGTTTTCATGGAACTCGAATGTAAAGAGTTTTATCTTTAAAAACAGATTAGCTTATAACACTAGTCTATGGGGCACAGAGTAGTGAAATTAAATCGCTAGTTAATACCACTAACAAGGCTAAAAATAGCCTCACACTAACACAGTAGCATAATGAGGGTCCCAACATGCAAACCGAAGCATTGAGAACTTTGTAAGAGTACAAACAGTTTAATAAGAAGACAGTTTATAGACATACTGCATTACGCGTTCACGGACAGGCGCCATCTTGGAAAACAGTCTCGACTCATCGAGCGACGAGAGCTTTGCTAAGTAATGAACTGGGTAACACTTTAGAATACTGTTTCTTACTTAATGCATAACTAATAAAGAGTTACTGCAGTACTAATGAATAATTCTTCATTAACACTCAAGTCACTAATATTAACTACTAAGGAATGAGTGTTAACTAATCAATATGTAATAGCATTTTTTAATTGTGTTAAGTATCAATTAGTTAATCAGTAACTATTCAATTCAGTTATGCCTCCTTAAGAACTACTATTAAGTAACTACTAATTCAGCTTCACAAGGAATAACTATTAAGTAACTACTAATTAACAGTGATGCACAGTATCAGATCGAGGCCCTTTCTTCTTCTTTAGTACTAATGTTGTTAGATAAATGTACTACTGTTATGTGTACTATATTCATTTACATTCACTCGCAAATGTGCCGATTAATGTTTCTGTCTGTGTGTGTCCCCACGCTATAATGTTGCAGTTCTTGCAGCATTAAATCAGAGAAAACAATTCTAGTGAAAGAGTACAGATTCATGAGTGCACATGCAGAGTGCACAAAATGTGAGCGCACACGCAATTTCTGTGAGTCCAGTTTTGTGCGAGAGAATGGATTGAGATTCCGCTTGTAAGCAGAGATTTATCGCTTGTAAACTTGATGTGCTCTCGCGGTACAATATTAATACTACATTAATGAGGATGTTGATGATTTTTTTTTTTTTTTTATGTAAGTATTGTCTGCTACCAGAAGTTCAGGACGGAACCCCATCCCCAATCTAAGTGCCTTGCCAACATGGCTCAGGCATTTTATGTTTATGTGATACCAAATGATTTCTGTATTTAAGGCAATGACTGAGGGGAAAATGAGAATACAGGGAACCTATGAGTCATTAAAAAAGAATTACCAAATAGTTCTCAAGTAGTTACTTAGAACCTGGAACAGTATTCTAAAGTGAAAACAAACCCATTCATAATTATTGAAGAATTACCAAATAGTTCTCAAGGAGTTACTTAGAACCAGGAACAGTATTCTAAAGTGAAAACAAACCCATTCATAATTATTGAAGAATTACCAAATAGTTCTCAAGGAGTTACTTAGAACCTGGAACAGTATTCTGAAGTGAAAACAAACCCATTCATAATTATTGAAGAATTACCAAATAGTTCTCAAGGAGTTACTTAGAACCAGGAACAGTATTCTAAAGTGAAAACATAGCCTAAGGAACCCATTCATAACTAATGAAGAATTACCAAATAGTTCTCAAGGAGTTACTTAGAACCTGGAACAGTATTCTGAAGTGAAAACAAACCCATTCATAATTAATGAAGAATTACCAAATAGTTCTCAAGGAGTTACTTAGAACCTGGAACAGTATTCTAAAGTGAAAACAAACCCATTCATAATTAATGGAGAATTACCAAATAGTTAATAGTTAAATAATTAAGCCTAACTACCATTAATACAGTACTAATAAAGGAAATTTGACCCTCTATTCTAAAGTGAAAGTTTTATCCTCATTAATTATGACACTTATTGAATGATATTTAAGTTTACTAACCAGAATAAGCCACTAATTAAGCGTAACTACCATTAATACAGTACTAATAAAGGACATTTGACCCTCTATTCTAAAGATAAGTTCTTATTGTTTAGCAGTTATGTGTATTTTTATGTGTGGTTCTACGTGAATCTAATACGTAAATCATTAAAAGCAATAAACATTCTGCTGCACACTCAGTTCAAAGGATTTACATTAAACAAACTACACCATAAAACCCTAAAATGAATAAGATTTCTGTAATCATTTAACCATTATTTATCAAGTAATACTTATGTTGCTTGCCATGGGCCACAATGACTAGAAAGTACACCAAAACGCAACATAAATTCACAAAAGACACTGATTTAATTCGTTCGGTGTAATCCACATCTTTAGAATCCATACGAGGAACTTCTTTATCCAGCGTTCTCCATCTTTCTCTTCAATAGCGACCGTAAACAAATCCCGCGCTCCATCTTTCTCTTCAACAGCGACCGTAAACAAAACCCGCGCTGTTTGGGAATTCAAACATTGCGTTTTACGCCAGTGATATCAAACGCTCATTGGCTCTCGCCTGCTTCGTCACAGATTGCGACAAGCCGTGTTTTAGTTTTTAGTCTGTGGTGAATGAGAAACGCGTGCGCCTTCAAATAGTGGGATTAAGTTTAAATTAAATAATTTAAATTCTCTGTAACGTTACCTCATACAAAACTATCACCAGAGATGACTTCGACTGCAACACATCGTCACTCGGACTACTATTGGTACCGCTTTTGACATTTTCACAATAAAGAAATGATTGTGATTACACTTTTGTTAGTTATGTTTTTCTTTATATATTTTCACTTTAAAAAAATCATTATGTGTATGTTTAGAGGTTTGAGTGAGATTAGGGGCTCAAAATATAATTGTAATGCTAGATTGCCCATTAACCCATTAAGTTGTATTGTCATTTTTAGTCTCTGTTAAATTGCTATGTTTGTGTTTAGGGAAGTAACATGTATCTATAAAATGGTAAAAGGAAAATTGTAAATGTGTATATGATATAAAATATATTTTATGTATTTTGAGGTAAAAACACCTTTGTTTAAATGTTGCCAATACGTTCATGTTGTACCTTTCACTATTTATCCAAATAGACAAAAAATATGTTTTGTGTCTGTAGAAGCTGCTTATTAACTTATATAAATTACTACCATAATTGGATATAAAACTTTCACTTTAGAATAGAGGGTCAAATTTCCTTTATTAGGACTGTATTAATAGTAGTTAGGCTTAATTATTGACTTATTCTGGTCAATAAACTTAAATATCATTCAATAAGTGTCATAATTAATGAGGATAAAACTTTCACTTTAGAATAGAGGGTCAAATTTCCTTTATTAGTTCTGTATTAATGGTAGTTAGGCTTAATTATTTAACTATTAACTATTTGGTAATTCTTCATTAGTTATGAATGGGTTTGTTTTCACTTTAGAATACTGTTCCTGGTTCTAAGTAACTCCTTGAGAACTATTTGGTAATTCTTCATTAATTATGAATTGGTTTGTTTTCACTTTAGAATACTGTTCCAGGGTCTAAGTAACTCCTTGAGAACTATTTGGTAATTCTTCATTAATTATGAATGGGTTCCTTATGTTTTCACTTTAGAATACTGTTCCAGGTTCTAAGTAACTCCTTGAGAACTATTTGGTAATTCTTCAATAATTATGAATGGGTTTGTTTTCACTTTAGAATACTGTTCCAGGTTCTAAGTAACTACTTGAGAACTATTTGGTAATTCTTTTTTAATGACTCATAGGTTCCCTGTATTCTCATTTTCCCCTCAGTCATTGCCTTAAATACAGAAATCATTTGGTATCACATAAACATAAAATGCCTGAGCCATGTTGGCAAGGCACTTAGATTGGGGATGGGGTTCCGTCCTGAACTTCTGGTTGCAGACAATACTTACATAAAAAAAAAAAAGAAATCATCAACGTCCTCATTAATGTAGTATTAATATTGTACCGCGAGAGCACATCAAGTTTACAAGCGATAAATCTCTGCTTACAAGCGGAATCTCAATCCATTCTCTCGCACAAAACTGGACTCACAGAAATTGCGTGTGCGCTCACATTTTGTGCACTCTGCATGTGCACTCATGAATCTGTACTCTTTCACTAGAATTGTTTTCTCTGATTTAATGCTGCAAGAACTGCAACATTATAGCGTGGGGACACACACAGACAGAAACATTAATCGGCACATTTGCGAGTGAATGTAAATGAATATAGTACACATAACAGTAGTACATTTATCTAACAACATTAGTACTAAAGAAGAAGAAAGGGCCTCGATCTGATACTGTGCATCACTGTTAATTAGTAGTTACTTAATAGTTATTCCTTGTGAAGCTGAATTAGTAGTTACTTAATAGTAGTTCTTAAGGAGGCATAACTGAATTGAATAGTTACTGATTAACTAATTGATACTTAACACAATTAAAAAATGCTATTACATATTGATTAGTTAACACTCATTCCTTAGTAGTTAATATTAGTGACTTGAGTGTTAATGAAGAATTATTCATTAGTACTGCAGTAACTCTTTATTAGTTATGCATTAAGTAAGAAACAGTATTCTAAAGTGTTACCATGAACTGTGACTTGGAATCTCATATGGTCCGTTGTTTCCGGAAGAAAACACTGAACACAACAGAGAAAATAAATAAATAAATACAAAAATGTCCATGTTATTACATTTCACAAACTTAATTCCTATCGACCAGCTCACTTAGAACAGTGCTCGTAGATCGATTCATCGAGACTGTTTTTCGAGATGGTGCCTGTCCGTGAACGCGTAAGGCACTATGTTTACAACGTATCTTCTTATTAAACTGTTTGTACGCTTACAAAGTTCTCAATGCTTCGGTTTGCATGTAGGGACCCTCATTATGCTACCGTGTTAGTGTGAGGCTATTTTGAGCCTTGTTAGTGGTATTAACTAGCGATTTAATTTTACCACCCTGTGTCCCATAGACAAGCATTATAAGCTAATCTGTTTTTAGAGATAAAACTGTTTACATTCGATTTTAAAGAAAACGCATCCCAGAGAACGATCTACTCTGTAACCATCTGTTAATTACCCCTAGGTTCATTTCTCACCGGAGTTGTCCTTTAAGTTTAAACTATAACATAGGCTGATTATATTATTCTTAATATAGATTAAACAAAAGTGCTTCAGCCAGGATTCAGCCTGACTCAGAATATTCTAGCGGATGGATCTGCTTCAGGTGGTGGATCTGCTTCACAGCATACAGTGCTCCTATGCCGCAGAGGCAGTTTATTGAGCATTTTCTTTTAAGTTTTAAATTTCAGTGAAGAACAATTCATAGCGCTCTATTTTCCATTTATGCAAAATTATAGCATATATTTAATGCTGCATTTATTTAAATAAAATGCAGTAAACAACGTAATACAGTGAAATATTATTCTGATCTACATCATCTGTTCACTATGGAATATATAGTAAAGTGTCATTTATTTCTGTGATCAAAGCTGAATTTATCATCATTACTCAAGTCTCTTTAATGTCACTCATCATTCTCATATTAGGATTTGATGCTCAACAAACATTTATGATTATTATCAGTGTTGAAAACAGTTTTGTTGCTCATGATGCTCCTTCTTCATTGCTTTCATATATCGTCGCAATCGTCTGATTATCGATAGTCACCTTTCAGCTCATAATGATTTGTATATGTAACGTTGTCCTTCAGCTGCAGCTCCAGCGTGACAGTAACGTTAGTTCTACGAAACCGCTTTTGGACTTTCTGTGAGAGAGCGTCCTCCTCATATTTAGATACGAATAAAAATGACAGGTCATGCATTGATTATTTTTTGTCTCTAAAATTAAATCTTGATGTATTCACGTTGGTTTCTATGTACACTTGCCCGTGACCTCAAGAATCGCGCAATCAACCGAGGTTAGAGAAAGTGGTCTTTAACAGGAAAGCGTCCCTGTTAAATTGCCCGCCATCGCTCCAGGTAACGCCGTTTGGAATCCTGCTCGGAGCGGGTCGACTAGGACCGGTGAGACCCAGTAAAAGTGCGGGGTATGAAAATACACTTTATTAAAAGTGCGGGGGACACGCCGAACCACTTCCACCCCACTGAATTAACGTTAGTCTTTCTTCTCTTATCAACTATTTCTTTCTCCTTACTTGTGGAAGTTCGTCCAGTCACATTTGTGTTGCGGTCAGGGAAACTCTTTTTGTAGCTAAAACTTGCTGCGTTGGATCTATCAGCCTACTACTGCTGAGCACTGACTGCGTTTCTGTGGTGTACGTCATCGCGCAAGTAGCCAATCATGTTCTGCTCTTTCTGACGGCTGCACCCTGAACGTCAGTCAGTGAGGAATGCTGTAATATATTTATCGAAATATCGGAAATGTGTTTAAAAATCATATCACCGTTATTGAAAAAAATTATATCGCGATATATATTGATATTGAATTATTGTCCAGCCCTAATACAATGTAAATGCAAAATAAATACTTTTTAAAATAAACACCTACCTCCTGTAAAGCCATTAGAGCATATCCCTGCCACATCATGTGATCTCGACTAAATGTCTGACACACCTCTCGCACCTGTAAGAATAAAATAAACATTTACACAATTGCTACATCTATGAACATAGCTTGTTCATGTTTAGATTTAGGTGTAAAAGGCTTGTCATGGAGTCTGAATTGAATATTGAAACAGAAGCAGTAGTACCAGTCGGGAAAATGGAGCCTTGCGCAGCAACAGATCAGTAGACTTCTGATATTTGCGTATCTCCATGAGAGCTCGCGTGCCAGGGCGAAATCTGTGTTTCTTCCGTGGGGATGCTTCTAGTACAGACAGCAGAAAAAAATTAATTAAATAAATAAACAAACAAACATTAGTTATTTAGCTGATGCTTTGACATACAGTTCACTTTTCAAACTTTACATTGTAAGCAGCTGAAGCAGGTAGGGGTGAGTGATATGGGCAAAAACAAATCTTATTTCAAAATAATAAAGACCCTTTTTTACTGGGGCATAAACTTAATAATTCAGTTAGTGAAGGTTGATGTAAAGGGAATTAGAATCGGATCGGATCTTGAGGTGCCTAAAGAATCCCACCCCTACCATACAATGATGTATTGTTTGTCTTTGTTTAATAATACAAGATAAAAATCTTTTACAAAAAAAAATATTAATATTAAATCGCAATCTTGGTATAATTAAAAATGTAAAAATAAAAACTGATTGCTTTTATAAATCAATTTTCTGATTTTCTTTCTGATCTGGTCTGGTGATTATTGATCCTTAGGGACTTAAATTCATCTCTGCTGCCCTTCAAACTATTGGTCAAAATGTTTTACTCTTTTAGAGTCTTTGAACACCATACAAATCTGTATGTGTGATCCAACTCACAATCTGTGTCACACACTCAATCTTGTACAGTCTCATGTATTATCATTTTTTTAAATCTCAAATATGGAGGTTATTGATGCAAGTCTGTCTGTCTGTCCATCCATCCCACTCTCTCGCTCTGCAGAGAGAGAGAGCGATGCATCGCTCATATCTTTGGACACTTACTTCACTCAAGCTTAAAAAGATGAAGGTTGCTGGACAGCCCTTGTTAAATGATGTCACCCAAACTCTCAGACAGATTAGTGCTGTCATTAGAGGAAGCTTTTTTTCATTTAAGATCTACTGCAGATCTGAAGAATCTTTCAAGCAAAGAAGTTGTGTTTAGATGTGATTCATGCACTTGTAACATCACATTACAATTCGATTACTGCAACTCTGTTTAATCTGGTCTCACTCAATCTTCATTCTCACGATTAAAATTTGTTCAAAATGCAGCCACAAGACTTTTGACTGGGTATAAAAAGAGGGACCATATCTCCTCTATTTCCTAAAAGGTGCTAGCCTTTTCTGTGGCTGGGAGTAAGAGTTGTAATGGTCTCTCGTATCATGTGAGGTCTGCTCCTTTAAGTACTCTTAAATCGTATTTTTTATTCTTTAGCTTTTGGAAACCTGTAATTGTTTGTGTTTACCTCGGTTTCTTTGTATGGCGCGAACTCGGTTAGCTGGATTTGATTGTTGACGATTTGGCATGATCTCGGATTGTTTGGTTCTTCAATGATTATCCTGGACTACCTTGATGTCACATCAACAGGTCTAAGTTTAAACCTGCACGGGAGCAGGCTTATTTCATTGAAACAGGATTAGATAGCATCTTGAGGTGATACTTAAAATGTGTCCCAGCCACTGCTACTTAAAATTCCTTACTTAATCAAGGGCAATACAATAGTGATCGACCGATATATCGTTTTCCCGATATTTAAGCATTTTCCCATAATCTGGTATCGGTTTTGTAACATCAGATTTCCTGATAAATTGCGTTGCAAAAATTACGTTTTGAGAATTGCACATATGCGCCACATTAAAGGACTGCATCTGAGGGGAGATGAGTCAACAGTGGTGTGCAAAGGTAAAATAACCTGCATTCCTTAAAGGTGCATTATGCAACTTTCCGTCCACTGGAGGGTGCCTATTCTAAGAAAAGGCGTAGTTTGATGACGCCAAGTGTGTATCTTGGGACATGTGGCCTAGGGCTGGGCGATATGACGATATTATCATATATCGACGATGTCTCGCAAATATGTCGATATGGATAACAGTCAGTGTTATCAGACGATAATCGACATCATAAAAATGACGACTGATAAACTCACAGGACATTGCGTTGCCAAATACATTATAAATAGTACTTACCATACACTCACCTTTTTAGTGTTTTTGATGCATAACTACAGTAGCCTATATGTGTTAAAGCAAAACATTGAATTATGGATAAGACGTTGGTTGTGTTTTCATTATACACGCGCAAAGAGAAGCACATTGGCTTGGCTAAATGTTTTAAAACGCTCTAAAAATATTATTTCCTATTAGGCTAAATTATAAATATAATAGCCTATTAATAATACAAACATTAATCAAACATGGAAACCTGGAAAACATTTAAAATAGCCTACTTACGCTAAAAATAAAACGAGAGAGAAACCTTTGGGGGGAAAAATAGCTCAACGAAAAAAAAAAAAAAAAGCTCAACCTTAAACGGTTGAAAATGTCTATAAAAGCTAACCATAGGCCTGTATTTTAAATACTATAAAATAAAGGTGTTAGAATAAAATTATTATAATATAAAAAATGAAAGAAAAATATATTAAAGTGAAGTAAAAATGCGCGCTAAACTCACAGCTCGTGCAGTGATGGAGCGCAGTTCTGAACAGAAACGCAAGAGCTGCTCGCGTCAACACTGCACTTTGCTTAATTAAATATTTTCGTTTCGAATGGTTTCGTTTAAAAGTGGACATTTTAAGCTTTCTATGCGCATATGTCTGTGAGGCAAGTAGCCTGCTGCGTTTCGGTTTATTTATGAGACGCGCTCCAGTTCATAAGAAATTAAAGCGATCACTCCCGCGTCTTCAACACGATTCATGTCTTCCATTTGCATATTATTTATTAAACCCAGGCAATTGGCCAAAGAAACCTTTATTAAAATTAAGATACAATTTAAACAAAACGAAAGAATGCTTTCTACAAAACAAAACTTAATATTAAACTAAATATAACCACCAAAAGCATTTCTGACTCACTCGCATCTTTGCACTTATCATAATCAGATGAAATGTAAAAATACTATTATAATAGGCCTATTCAAACATAATATGCAAAAAGAAAGAAGACAAATATTGTTTAATGGCTACAACAAAGTGAGCTACAGATAAATATCTGAGCTGGATTTAATTATTTTACAGGTGAGCGGTTCATGAGCGCGCGCCTGCGGATTATTGAGCCGAGTCAAGCCAAGTCAGCTTTATTTATTATACTAGTTCTTTTACAATGACAATTGTTTCAAAGCAGCTTCACAGTGTTAAACAGGACAATATTGCAACAAAATTTGATTTCCAGTCGTTCTGGAAAAACAGTGATGTTATCAGCTTATTTCGTTAATTTTAGTTTTAACATGAGTCACACCGGTCCGCTTCGCTCATTACATGCTCGTTCTCATAATTACAGTTAATGTGCCGGGCCGGGCAAGGCTCGGACACAACGAGCACAAGCTCCGGTAGGGTCGGGCTTGATTTTGAGCACGATCTAAGCTCTAATCGACATTTAATGTGTCATTGCCGCTCGACCACATATCCGTCGTCTGAAGCGGCTGCAGAGCGGAAACGAGGCTGCTACTGCTGGGTATAGTGTAGCCTACATATACTATACTATATGGCTGCGGAGGGTTCACTTTCTTTCGTTTTTTTTTGTCTTCTTCTTTTTTTTTTTGCACAGCCTGCAGATAGCCTCTGTTGGATCCACTGGTTCACCATTTGCATTTGGTTTAAATCCATAATACTGCCAAATTACTAATGCACATCTTTTCTTGGATATTAAGCGTTGTCCTCCATTTTATGCCTGGAAAATTTTGTGGCGCAGGGGAGTGGGCGGGATCAGTGCGGAGTAGATGATATTATCGGATATCGCGATGTTTTTGAAGGCGATTATCGCCCCCCAAAAATTAACATATCGCCCAGCCCTAATGTGGCCTTCACCTCACAGCCAGTGGAAAATAGGACTCGAGCAGAAATCATGTTCATGAATGAGGTTATTAATGTTACTGTAGTGTAAAACAGAGCAGGACCGAGTGTTGTGGAGCCGAGCACGGTTGCTGGAGCGATTGTTATACAAACACACAGCTCGCGAGTACCGGGACTTTTATTATGACGGGACAGGGCAGTCGCCAGGCGCGCGCACTTCCACTTTTTCCGGTCATGATTATAAGGTAAAGCAGCTCTGTTTATCATATTAGATACATTTAAGTGTGTTTAATATTATGTTATGACATTACTTTGTGCGTTCGCTCGACGCTGCTGTGACATGTTCACACTGCTAAGAGAAAAGCGCTTCTGCAGAATAAAACCGAGGGTAACGCAGATATGATGCGATTGACAGGCGACTCGCTCAAATGCTATGCTGAAACGTCCCGGTCCTTAAAATAGCAATTTACAAATAGTTGGAAACATTTGGGATATTGTAAGTACTCAACTGAACAAAATATATAACACTGACCTAGTGGTTTTTGGATATTTTACTGCAAAAATACTACATAGTGCACCTTTAATTAATAAACTTTTACATAACAGTAATGCACAATTGAGATAACCACAAATAAGATGTTATAAGATGGTGATATTTATAGTTTTGTAGTTTAAACTTGGCGCTAAGTAGAGACGAACTCACTGACGGAGTCAGTCAGGTAATCAGTCATGTCACAATGAAGACGTAACTTCACATTAGACATGTGCCGATTTTCGATAATGCGATTTATCACGATAATGAATATGCACAATATTGTTATCGTGGGCACTTTAAAATATCGTAAATAATAATTTATTAACAATTTATAATTTTTTTATAATGCACTCAATAATACTTTGCCCATCAACCGTATAAATGCTCAACACCGCTGTATTCTGCGTCGAAAGGGACACGCGCTCAGATATAAACAAGCCCAACGTGCGTTTGCACATGACTGAACCAGACGCGCTGCTGAAGTGCTGCTCAGTGACAGCAGAGGGCGCTGATGAACTGCAGAATGCTGCAGTTACCCCGGAAACCAGCAAACAAACAAAAAACGCGTGTAGTTTTTAAAACAGCCATTCGTTTTTGTAATCTCAATGTTGTTCATCACAGCACCAAATACTTAATACTTAAAGACTTAATAGCCTATTTATTTTCAAACATAAACATTTTTATGTTTTAATCTGGACTACAACATGTAGTCTGACATACTCATTTTTTTGTTTGTAATTATAAAAACTATTGTAATGGTAATATTTCTAATTTTTAAAAATACACAAAATGTTATATAGACGGTTTCAACGGCAGCAACATAAACAAACGCTACTGCGAATGCACGCTTTTGTGGCCCAAACTTAACTTCCGGTAGACATAAATAACACCAGAGGATGCGTTATTTTTCTTATGCGTTAGCATCTTTAATTTTAATTGTGCACCATTATCTTAATGTTTAGATATTTTTATTTTGTTTCAGCATGTTTATTATAAATAATCTCCCGTCTCTCTCACATAATCTCCCATTTATGTCTTTAATATAGAGTGGGAAAACGCCCCACTTAAAGGGTAGGTCACCCAAAACTGAAAATCCTGTCATTCATTACTCACCTTCACGTTGATCCCAGAGTTTCTGCTAGAAAAAAATGGTGCCGGTCAAAGTGACCGGCAGTGGTTTCGTTTTCCGGACATTTTGATGATATGCCGGTCAAAAACTCCTGAAAGCAGATTATGTAACTTTAAAAAAAAAGACATAATCAGGCCGTATATGCAACATATTTATTAGCCGAACTTTCAAATAGACGAAAAAAAAAAATGAACGTCCGATTGGCGTCAATCAACCAATTTTTTTTTAACTCATAGGCGTAATTTGCGGGTGGGACAGGTGGGACATGTCCCCACAATTTTTTTAAAACATCTTGCTTCACGGATTAACCTAACTAATACAAACAAAACATCTCTGGTTAACTAGAAGAGAATCATTTCAATCCCTGTATCCCTGACATCAGTGAGTGATGTCCTTTTGTTTGACATTAAACATAGCAGTAAAGGCGACTTCCCCTTTAAGACCTAATAGAAGGATATGCGTCATCTTTCACGACTGTATAAAGTTCACTTAAGGTATATTCAGACTATGTCTGCTAGAATACTCATCAAGATGAATATGTTGGCATACTTTTTGTGTGAGTTTGTCTGTTTAAGCGCAAGACTTGAAAGATAACTCAATATTTGCGCGCTGTGAGACGGGTGCGCGCTTCCGGATGACAGTGACGGATCTTCTCTCAGCGCGAGCACGAGTTCTTATTCGCGTCTTCTAGTACTACATCCAGGTAATGACGGCGAAAACGACTGGGTCATATTCGGACATACGGCCACACTCGCATGCACTGAACACAGTTTATAAAGAGGGGAAACAGTATGCTATTTTTATTTACCCGCCACGGTGGCCGGTAGGTGAAGCGAGTTTACCCGCCACAACTCAAAATCACCCGCATTTGGCTGGTGGCGGGTGCTAATTTCCATCCCTGCTTGGCGCGCTTGTATGCAATTCTCAAAACATCCACAATACGGCGCCATTTATCGGAAAATTCGATATTACAAAACCAAGGTATCTGCAGGTTTCACCAAGTCAAATTTAAGACTTTTTAAGACCTTTTTAAGACCATTATGAATAAAATTTAAGACCTATATCACGCAATAAAAAAACATGCACAGGAAATGCAGAATCACTCAATTAGGCTACTTAAAATTATGTTATTTAATTTATTTAAATTGAACAAAGTATTAGTAAACTTATTATTCATAGCTCAATCCCACCAGGATTAGCATTAGGGCTGGGCGATATGGCCCAAAAAAAAAATCCCAGATTTTTTCACCAAAAATTCGATTTACGATTTAAAACGATTTTTTTCCCCTCCTACTTAAAATCAGTCTGCAGATGACAAAGAAATTGTTCAAAACAAGTTTAAACTTTATTTTGTTTAGGTAAAATTAAATATTTGCAGCTTGGTAGAAGTGCCACCTGGGGTGCAAAACTTTCCGCATGTGAATAACCCCCGACTATTCCACAGTATAAATGGGCACCATATCTTTTGCAATATACAGTATACATATCAAAGGTTTATGAATTGATATGCAGATAAAATTAACTTTTATTAACAACAGTAATGTGAAAAAAAAGTATAGGGAAAATTTAAATGTAGCCTAATGCTCTTATTAAATATAGATTAGTATTGTTCTTCAATAGTCTCACACTGAACTGATCGACAGCTTCAGTGATTATTAAAGGAGCTCTTTACTTTACTGTAATTTAGTCACAATTTGAAGAAAAGTTTAGTTTTTCCTGAGACTGTGACTTCGTACTTTCCATACATTAGGGAGTGAAAATCGCTAATAAATCAATAAGTGCTCTTCTGCTGGTTATAGTGGTGGGCATTTCATATCTTTTTTTAAATAAAAATGCTACAAAATGGATTACACATTTAAAAAAAATAAACTAAAAAAAACATTCGACTATTTCTTTCACAAGACCCCTTAAACTTTTAGTTTTACAAACCATCACATTAAAAATAACATTACAATCGGATATCTAGAGCTTTGAAGTGCTGGAAATAAGTGTGAAGCTCTTGAAAACCATTGGAAAGTGCTTGAATTTCAATCTCAAAAGGTTGTACGAATCCTGAGATAAATAATGACAACAACAACATTAAATCCATGTGGTTTTACTACAGTACAATCGTGGTAAATGTTGGTGATTTGTGACTGAAACCCCTGACCTTCGCTCAGCTCTGTTTGATCTGATATCTGTGGTTTATAACAGAATTCTGCGCCGACCGCTTCCACTAGATCACAGTAGCGATGGTGTGTTGATTTAAACGGTCTCTCACTGGATCACCAGCGCTGTGTATCGTGTCTGTCACGAGATTGGCCCGTGTGTGAGCTCGCGCTGCGTTCGTGTCAGCGCAGCTTTAAATGAGTATAGCGCCTACCGCAGTTCCGTTCAGACTTCAAACACACTTTGCAGCGGGGTATTGTTAATTGTTCTGTGAAAAACTGAACCAATTACGAATGACACGGTATGTTGTTAGACGCGGGAGCTCAGAGGGGAGCGTCGGCGGATTTGAAAGAGAAAACCGATTTTCATTCAAAAAAATCGTCGTAAACTAAAAACTCGAATTAATTCATAAAATCGATTTATCGCCCAGCCCTAATTAGCATATATATATATATATATATATATATATATATATATATATATATATATATATTTTGTGGTGGTCACTTCCATAGATTTGCAAACATTTTTATTTTTTTAAATAATTAGGATGCAACATAAAACATATTATTATGTTAGATGCACAATAGTCACACATGGCAATAAAACTGACAAAATGCATGAATCTTGTTTTGTTATTATCAAAAAAGGCTGGTTCAGTTGTGTGCGATCTATCTTTAATAACACGATCGCTTGGGGTGGGAACCAACATCTTAAAAGTAAACCACAGCAATAATTGCTTAATATAAGTAAAGCGTTTTCAAGTGATTACGTAATCAAGTAATCGGTCAGTAATAAAATGTATACTTATAAACAAATGACAATAGGACAAATAAATACAACATAAAGATACATATCTACAAAGAGGAGCACGCCACCGTTTCTAAATGTAGCAAAGTACCAAAGTTGAATAAGCCCTATTTCTAAAACAGTTGGAGTGTTCCTTTAAGTGTAAGTGCTGTTTTCCCCGTTTGTGTTGTTAAGCTATATTAGTTTGCTTTCAATTTGAGAGCTTACTAATGCGCAGATCCAGTGCTTACTGACACGTCCCAAACTTTTTAACTCAAATCAGGATTTAGACATATGCATAATGTGTATATTTGATCGTTCAAGAGTAACCTTAGGGTAATGAGCCTAGAAATAACACATTCAATACACTCGCGCGAGCGCTGACAGGCAGCAAACACACGCAGCCTGACATCGGAGTTCAGAGTTTACATCACTGTTATTAACTCTTTTAGTGCAATCGGGTATATTATACTTTTATTTGGTCATTAAGCAAGATGGTGAGAAAGATTCGCGTTCACGATCGCGGAACTGCAAGAACCGTCAGACTCAAAGAATAAAATCCGTTTTATGCGTCTGTGGGGTACGATCAGAAAGAGGCTTGTGCCAATAACACGAAAGCTGATTGGCTGCAATATAAGTGGAATGCTTGTCTAATTTGTAGTTGTAATAGAGCGAACAATAGTTGGTCTAGCGAAAGAAAGAACTACAAACACATACGTGCGCGCATGCTGCGGGAGGCGAGAGCATTTCAATGAGGTAGCGTTACATGGACGTAGGAAAATTAAGACCTGTTAAACATTATTTAAGACCTAGAACGCAGTGCTTCCGCGAATTTAAGACTTTTTAAGGCCTTATATTTTGATTTTGAAATGTAATACTTTTAAGACTTTTTAAGACTCCGCGGGGACCCTGAAAACCAATACCCGATTATGGGAAAATGCTTAAACATCGGGAAAAATATCAGGAATACGATATATCGGTCGATCACTACTTATTTCCCAGCTCATACTTTTCTTATCCTACTTTTACAATTTGCAAGTTACACAAAACACACAAGCCGTGCTTACTCTGATCACAGCCAATTAAATGTGAAGAATATGTTCTTCAAGTCCGATCGACTCAGGTATTACTCACAATGTTAAACAGACCCGGGACCCGAAGTAATAGATTGGGAACTAGTAGGGGTGTAAGAAAATATCGATACACATGAATATTGCGATATTATATTTGGCGATACTGTATCGATTCTCAAAAATGCTGTATCGATATTTATATATTTATTTATTTACATCCAAGATTCGTGGCTTTGTGTTCGGTTTAAATCACAGACTGTATAACACCCAACCGCTAGATGGCAGTGTTATCTCAGAACGTATAACTGATGCGGAGCCGGAGAAGCGCAAGGTAAAAGTGCATGCATCACTAGTGTTTACATTAGCAAACCCAGCTCTCAAGACGATAGCATTATTCCGCTCCTTCAGTATACCGAGCTGAAGTGTGGACTCATTTTGGCTTCAGCTAAAAAGAAGCCACTCAGGAAATCGACAAGAATCATTTTGTTTGCAAAATAGGCCAAGTTATAATCTAATACTCGGGAAACACATCGAAACAGCCTGACGTCAACCGCGCTGCTGTGAAGCGTTTCGATATAGAATAGACTGCACGTTTTCCTCTCAGTAACAAAATAAACACAAGCCAAAACTGACAGCGGTGGCAGGAGAACGAAAGATAATAGCGATGTGGATATGGATGCACCAGCTCTGCAGTTCAGTACTTGAAATAGCACTTTATACAACAGACTGCTTTATAGAAAATAGCTTTAGGCCCCGTTCACACAGAACGCGTTTTTCAGGTTCAAAAACGCGAGGTGCACTGCACTCCCTTTTTTGGTCGGCGTTTTTTCATTCAAAAATGAGCAGTGCGCTTTAATGTTTCTAGGCAACCCCCGAATCACCTGTCAGTCAAATCAATGTAACGGCCCGCCTCTTCATTCATTCGGACAACAGAAAATAAGCTCGATGATGTTGCGCGCTTTTCTGCTCAGAGTTGACTTTTTTTCAACTTCATGCGCTCGGAGCGCTCCTTCAAAAACACGAGGCGCCCAGGGCGCATAACCAGCACGCATAACGCTCTCTGCCAACCGAAATCCATTCAAAAAAGGCGCCTCTCGCTGCAAAAAAGCGTTCTATGTGATCGGGGCTGCTGTGTTAAATATAAAACAAACAGTCATTCAGTCATGAAAATGACTGCACTTCCTGTTGTTAAATAGCCACTGCTATACTGTGAACCTTTAAAACATTTACACATAAAGAATCCTGCAGTCACTTTACATTTCCCTTAACTTAGATTGCACATTGCATATGATTAGTGATATAAATTATACTGTATTAATTAAATAAAATACTTTGTCTCGTGTTTTAGGCTTATGGTTGTGTTCTTTATTCTTTTAAATTATAAAAAACAAAAACAAAATATCGCAATATATTTAATTCTGATTCCGCCACTTTGCTTGTTTGCCTTCCCTGTGCTGTGCTCGTGCGCCTCCCGCCTCGTTGCTTTTGTTCCCCCTCCCCTCGCGTGTTGTCTCATTGAACACGGCGGCGTCCGCAACCAGGTGAGGATTAGTTATCATGTTAACAAGCGCGCGTTGTTAACATGACATCATTACATTTCCCTTAACTTAGTTTGCACATTGCATATGATTAGTGATATAAATTATACTGTATTAATTAAATAAAATACTTTGTCTCGTGTTTTAGGCTTATGGTTGTGTTCTTTATTCTTTTAAATTATAAAAAACAAAAACAAAATATCGCAATATATTGCCTCTCTTACAATATCGCAATATATTGCAATATATCGTATCGTAACCCCTGTATCGTGATACGTATTGTATCGCCAGAGTCTTGGCAATACACAGCCCTAGGAACTAGGGATGGGTATTGTTAAAGGGGGGGTGAAATGCTGTTTCATGCATACTGAGCTTTTTACACCTTTAAAGACTTGGATTCCCATCCTAAACATAGACAAAGTTTCAAAAACTAATGTTGGACGTTTGATGGAGTATTTCTGTGTTAAAAATACTCCTTCCGGTTTCTCACAAGTTTCGGCGAGTTTTTTTCGAGTATGGGTCTACTTGACGTTAAATAGAGCGGAAGGTCCTTGTATGGGCTGTACGGGCTCTTCTCCCGGAAGGGTGCGCGCGCGCGTGACTAGAGGGAGAGAGAGGAAATGCACGCTGTAAACAGTCTCTCAGGTGCAGATCCAGTCGTCCGTGAACACTTATGTCGCGCCGCGCTCCACTTTATTCCTATGGGTGACTTCGAGCGACTTCAACGCTTCAGCACAGCATTCCGGGAAGGCAGCGCTGCATTTGAACCGATTTGAACGCAGAAATGACGGGAAGCTTCAAGGCATCGCTTCAGTCGCGTCGCAAAGTGGATTTCCACGGTCACTGCTGTCACAGGACTTCACCAAATCATACCAAAGAAGTGTGTTTTTGACAGAGCGGTCCTGCTTTGGAAGATGCCGGTGAGTAAATCAACTTCAAATGTCTCTGCTATTGGCTACCGTCGCATGAGTAAACATCAGTAAACGATACGATCGCGTGCTTCGTCATTCAAATGCGCTAACGGTTACTCCATTGTTGTTCTGTATAACGTTACACTATTCTGACTCTGACGTGCAAAACCGTTTTGCTTGCTACCTCTAAGGTCTAGTCACATACAATAGTCCATAAACCGAATCATGTCCTCATAAACTGCACACAAAGGCCCCTAAATACAGTACATACCACAGAGACGGACATCCTGATGTTGCCGTTTCTCCTGTTCAATTTATTTCAGCCTCAGATTTGATTGTGGATCATTATCTGTATTAGCTGAGATAGATGGGTTTCTCCACGCTTGAGGACGTCACCGCTTTGCGCGCTTGTCATTCTTTAGCTCCGCCCACACGATACGCCTCCAGCCTCCAGCATGTTTATTTACACAGCTGCCTCTAAGACATATGTGCAGATCTATAGGCGACTTTGGCAGATGCACTACATTTTCTCCCGACTATATCCATAATAACTACGTTCCTTTTAGACACAAATTGTGTTGTGTTTAGGAGACTCTCCAAGCCGGTCATTTTGACATGGATTATTGTGTACATTTGATCGTTTCGATCACAAGTGTGAAACCGAAAGTGTAATTTGCTTGTCTCGTTGCGGGCTGTTTCGGAGCGCGCGCCGACTTGAGAACAATCTCTTGCGCATATTTTTGTGCTTTTAATTGCTCTTTTTATTATTAAAAGCGTCCCACAACTTACCAACAGTGGCTAGACTGTATTTTACAACAATCACTGATCGTGCTAATTCTGTCATTGCGTTTGAGTTTTAGGGAGACATGACAGCGTTGCTGCAAAGGGAATCAAGTTGCGCTAGACATAAATATTATAATCTTTGGAAGCAAAAATATAAAATAAAATCAGACTATCAAGTAGGGGTGGGCTATATCTCTATATTTAAAATATATCGAGATATTTTTTCAACTCGATATGGATTTGGACATATCGTATATATCGATATATTGTTTATATTTAATACTGATTCCGCCACTTTACTTGTTTGCTTTCCCTGTGCTGTGCTCGTGCGCCTCCCGCCTCGTTGCTTTTGTTCCCCCTCCCCTCGCGTGTTGTCTCATTGAACACGGCGGCGTCCGCAACCAGGTGAGGATTAGTTATCATGTTAACAAGCGTGCGCGTTGTTCAGGACTCAGTTTAGAGACCATGTTTTCCTTCTAACACAACTGCTTGCTAAAAAATTCAGTAAGAAATATTAATGTTCATCATAGTTCAAATCGCACGTTTCACCCACAGTCAGGTGATTGACACTATTGGTGCGAGACGCGGTCGCAATCATATGATTTGTGTCTAACTGATCGCATGGTTTTCGGTTAAAATGTCAAAATGATCGCATATCATTTGAAAACATTTAAAAAGTATTGCAATATCATTACTATTATTATTTTGTCAGCTTTATCACGTGATTATGATGAATAGGTCTATTCATGTTTTAACCAAGAGGGAAAAACGCGACATCCCGGGTGTCCTGAGACACAGTGCTCTTCTATAAGTTGTACAGTATCATATAGCCTACCTTCTGACATTCATATTTCCGTCAGTAACTGGAAAAGAAGTGAAACTCAGCTCATGTGTAGCCTACATGATCCGCATGATGAGTTTGAATTTTGTCAAACTCATGACAAACATCACTGTTTGAATTTTGTCTGTCTGTCTGTCTGTACTAGAAAAGTATTGCGATACCCTGCTATTACATTGTAAACATTGAAGCATGAGAAGAAAAGGCGCCACGCGGGACGTGCTCACGCTACCGGACTCTGACTTGAAGCGTTGTATGGTTAAATTATAGAGTGAAGACCAAGTAAGCAGTTTTATATTTGATTATTTATTTATTTTCTTGACCTGCTACTGTTAAATAGACCTAATGAATCCAAAAACCAGGGCAGGAACATGCAGAAAAATAAAACGATGAATAATAAATTCTGTTGTCATATTATTCATATTATCTGTTTTATTTTTTTTTACCATGGTATCGATATCGAGGTATTTTAGTCTGGTATCGTATCGAAGTCAAAAATTTGGTATCGTGACAACACTACGTCCGAGCTTATCGATACAACGGTCTTTCAAAATTCACCACCGGGGCCTGTTTAATATTGGGACCCGACCCGGACCCAGCCAACCATTTAAAATATAGACCCGAAAAGGTGCTCCATGAAGACCTCTATGGCAAAACATCTTTCCCACCGACAAATGCCTTGATCGGGCATTTGTCGGTGGGATGTCCTCTGTTCCTCTTTTAAAATTAATCCACTGTCGATATGTTCTATAACAGACGCAGTGGCGGAATCTACACATCTCAGGTCTTCAACAACAGCCATCATTGTTGTAAACTAATTCAACCCAGGCGCTCTTTAATGATGTGGCTGATTAGGGCTGCACACCTAATGACCGCACCCGGTAACCGCACTATTGTAAAAACGCGCTATTGACAAGCCAACCGCAGAGGAAGGAAAGCAACCGCAGAAACCGTGGCAACCGCAGTGTTGTGTTTTTTTTTTTTGTGGCCTTGATTTACAATTCATCATGTGCATTTGATGTTAAATAAATTAATAATGATACAAGAGTGTTACTACTGTCATTTTCCGCGAAATGTTTGTATCCGGTGTTTCGTTTATTTTGAATAGGCCTACTGAAACGATGGCAGACGCTCTCGTCCCAAAACCTAATGCTACCACGTCGCTAGTTTGGGAACATTTCGGCTTTCAACCCAATGAAAAAGGCGAGCCAGCGAATTTAGATGAGCCGATATGCAAGATTTGCAGCAAAAGGTTCTTGTGACATGCGGCAATACATCTAATTTAAGGCGTCATCTTGCTAACTGTCATCCAGCCATTGAAGCGCAGCTGCCCCCTCAAGCATCAGGTCGCAGAGCAACTTCAAAAAGAACAGCTGAGGCCGGTACCAGCCGACAGTTAGGAGTAGCTGAAGCCTCTGCAAAATCTGTAAAATACAGCCGTGAAAGTAACAGGCATAGATGCCAAATATTGTGTATTTGTGCAACGAGCACACCATCAGAAAGAGTTTTCAGTGTCGCGGGGAATATCGTTACGCGCATGCGACCCTCCCTGAAACCGCATAAGGTCAAGATGTTAGTTTTCTTAGCACGAAAAAGACATGATGCAGGTCTAAATCACTTTCGTTTTATGCTTAAGTAATATTTTCGTTTGTTCTCTGTATTTTCACATGGTTTTGTTTTCACACGTTGTTTTAATTCTTTCGTTTTTGGAACATGCATTTTCTTCTTTTCATGTGATAAGTTTAAATTATTTGATTTCTTTTTTTTTTTTAAGGGGGGGTGAAATGCCGTTTCATGCATACTTTTTACACTGTTAAAGACTTGGAATTCCATACTAAACATAGACAAAGTTTCAAAAGTTAAGGTGGACATTTGATGGGAGTATTTCTTTGTCAAAAATACTACTTCCGGTTAGTCATAAGTTTCGGCAATTTTTTTTCGATCATGGGTCCACTTGACGTTAAAATTTCGGAATTTCCTTGTATGGGCCGTACGGGCAATTCTACCGGAAGAGCGTGAGAGAGAGTGCGAAAGCAACAGGCTACGCCCATCAAAGCGGGGCTCGTAGGTAGGCTGCGCTGCACAGGTGATGTGACTTCAAGAAATTAACAATGTCACCAAAAAAGTGCGTTTTTGGTTGCCAGACCAAGACAGTCCTGTACAGATTGCCCAAAAACCCCGCATTAAGGCAACAGTGGATGGAATTTGCTTTTCCGGATCAGCAACTGAGTTGCGCAAAGGTTTATGTCTGTTCACTGCATTTCGGTGCCGACTGTTTCATAAACAAGGCCCAGCATTTCGCCTAATGCTGAAGGATGGAGCAGTCCCAACGATAAAGGTCCCAACGTTAGAACCGCAGGCGGTGAGTAAGGCCATCCTTAAAAATATTCTTGTTTGCCGTAACCCGACCGACCCTGTCAATTTAGGGCCGACTCAAATTATTATTATTTTTTCCTTTTAGTCCGACCGACTTGCCGGTTGTAAATTTGCATTAGACCGACCAATTTCTTTTTTTACTCTTCAAACAACTAATACAAAAGTAATACAATAATATGAAATATATTTTAGTAAGTATTATAAATATATAAATTGCCTGGGTCTACATACGAAGGCTACATTCTTTATTTTATAGAAAAACCCGTGACGTCATCTATGTTTACACTAAGCTTAAAGGGGGGGTGAAACACTCAGTTTCAGTCAGTGTCATGTCAATCTTGAGTACCTATAGAGTAGCATTGCATCCTGCATATCTCCAAAAAGTCTTTATTTTTTTTATAATTATATAAGAAAGATGCGCTGTTCCGAGTCTTTCCGAAAAAAGCCGAGCGGGTGGGGGCGTATCGTGTGAGCGGAGCTAAATAATGACGTGTACGCGCCGCTGTTTTGTGTTGAGTGCGTCATAAAGCTGTGTCATCCCTAACAGCGGGAAAAAAAACTTTATTCAAAATAAAAATATGGCTTTTAATCAGATACAGCCATACATCTATGATCCGGAATCAGACCCAGAGGCTGAAGTTGAACAGGAGCAGCAGCAAAAACGACTAGAGCAGGACGTCTCTATGTGGTACAAGTTATACACTAACTATATAATATGCTTAGCGACTTGTGTTATTTACATATTTATACTTGAATTATATCGTCGTATTTTTGTCTTTGAAGGTGTATACATGTGGGAAGTGCAGTTGTGCACGTGTGTGTGTGTGTGTGTTTACGCGTGGTTTGTGTAGACAAGTAAGCGGACTGGTTTTGCACGGCAGGCTAGTGTTTACATAGAAAGACATGGAATAGTAGCGCATTTGAATGAAGAAGCGTGCTTATTTAGTTCAACATATTTCCCCACTCTTTGTGTATTGTTGTTTGGAGTGCTTTTACAATACACAAACATAAAATTACACATATAGTGGCCAGCTAAACAAATGTACACGCACTACACATCGCATGCTCCATTGATCAATTAACTATACGTGATCATGTTTGGGCTACTTGATGGGCATTGGCAAAAACACAGACATTTGAAGCAGTCTTACTCACCGTCTGCGGTTCTAACGTTGGGACCTTTATCGTTGGGACTGCTCCATCCTTCAGCATTAGGCGATCGGAAAATCCGGCGTCGAGCTGGGCCTTGTTTATGAAACAGTCGGCACCTTAACTTTTGAAACTTTGTCTATGTTTAGTATGGGATTTCAAGTCTTTAACAGCGTAAAAAGATCAGTATGCATGAAACAGTATTTTACCCCCCCTTTAACGGATGTCACACTATGGCCTCCACGTGCGTTCGTTTCGGCTCATTCTCTCATTCACTGTAACGTTAGACTATTAAAGCCCTGTCGGAGATTTCGCCGAATCGCCGCATTTTGTGACAGGAGTCAGGACCATGGACACGTTACACACACCAGGCAAGTGCACTGCAGAGGGGAGGGCTTTGGGGGTTTGAGCCCGTGCCTTTTTTGAAAATAAATCAAAAGTGCCCCTCTCAACATTCATCATTACTATATTGTGGCCAATAAAACAGAATTTGAATTATAATTAATATAACAACGTGTACAAAACAGTAACAAATGGCGGAAAAGCCATGTTTATCCATCTTGTCTCTGTCAGTCTGAAATATCGTTGTCATAACGCGTTGCTATGGTCAGCGTATGTTTTGCTCGACCGCAGCGCATGGTGGGAGCGGCGGCACTGGTTGTAACTTGAAAATTAATGCTTTATGTAAAGTTCTGTCGATGGATACACGTGCTGGTTGTAACTTGAAAATTAATGCTTTATGTAAAGTTCTGTCGATGGATACACGTGCTGGCTCCTCAAAGACAGGCTACACTACAACAGCGATAGAAAAAGAAAAACATGGGCAAAACGGTCTATCTTTGTAAACTGTGTTCAATGCATGCAAGTGCTGCCGTATGACCAGTCATTTTCGCCATCATCACCCAGTATATTCACCAGAAGACGCGAATGAGAACTGCAGTGTGAGACTGAGAAGCTGTCTCTGTGTGCTCGTCCAAAAGCGTGCGCGCACGTGTCACAGCGCGCAAATATTGAGTTCTTCAAGTCTTGCGCTTCAACGGACAAACTCACAGAAAAAGTATATCAACATGTCGATCTTGATGAGTATCCAAGCAGACATAGTCTGATGCCTTAAGTGAACTGTATACAGTCGAGAAAGACGAGCATATCCCTGTATTAGGTCTTAAAGGGGCAGTAGCCTTTACTGCTGTCTGTCAAACAAAAGATAAGGACATCACTCACTACTCTTGATTGAATAGCTTTTGTAATTTTAAAAAGGATTGATCTTTAATTTAAACAGTTACATGTGCAGTTATTTTACACTTGATTCATTTATTCAATTTCTCTACCTAAAAACTAATGTTAGACCTACCTGAAAAAATCTGAAAAGCATTGTTTATTTTATTAGAATCTTTGCTCAATAGTATTTATTTGTGCTGCTGCTTGTATTTAAGTTTTTTGTTCTTATTTTCTTTATTTTTGACAGTAGCTCTTTCTTTCCCTGAGCATGGCAAATAACAATAATTAATCACATTTTTATCGCGCTTTTCTAGACACCCAAAGCGCTTTACATATAGAAGGAGGGAATCTCCTCAGCCACCACCACCAAATACCAAACCATACTGAAACTGTGATACAAACCGAGCCGTGAGCAATTACACCCCTAGTGTAACATATGTATGGGGGTGTCACAAAATTAGAAAATTTTCAATGGGTGCCATGACTGTAAAAAGGTTGGGAAACACTGATTTAGTGAATGGCTGTGGCTCGACAGCAGGAAAAACAATCCAAACAATAACGATTTTTTAACCTTTCATCATTAATGTTAATCAAAGCTATTATTCTAAATGTAGGCTGTCAAGAAGGAGGAAAGAGGGGCAGTGTCTCTCCAAAAAAACAGAGACAATACATAATATTACAAAAAAAAAATACCGTCTAAAAAAAAATGCTCTGCCATTGTCTGTGATGTTTGTTTACTGTAATATTTACCAGTAAAGAGTAGGTTATAGCTGCTTAATTAATTGAATTCATTAAAAAAAAAATCTTTTTAATATTCAAATACACTAGTCTATATCACCATATGCGTTGGTTTAGCAACAAGTGCAAGCCACTTCAGAGACACAGATAGTTGCGTGTTCTGAGTTAACACAATCGAGCGTAAAAATACGAATGCATATACATATACATTACATATCACTGGAAAATACTAAAAAGGGAAGACAGTGGGAAAAGAGGTAAAATACCTGAGAAACCCAGAAAAAAAGGGAGGGTTGACAGCTATGAGTCAATGACAGCTAGCGGTGGTTGGAACCTTTTCTTAAAGGGGGGGTGAAATGCTGTTTCATGCATACTGATCTTTTTACACTGTTAAAGACTTGGAATCCCATACTAAACATGGACAAAGTTTCAAAAGTTAAGGTGGACGTTTGATGGGAGTATTTCTTTGTCAAAAATACTACTTCCGGTTAGTCATAAGTTTCGGCAAGTTTTTTGCGATCATGCGTCCACTTTGACGTTAATGGGGGCGGAATTTCCTTGTATGGGCCGTACGAGAGCGTGAGAGAGAGAGGGAGAGTGAGAAAACAACAGGCTACGCCCATCAAAGCGCTGGCTCGTAGGCTGCGCTGCACAGGTGATGTGCACAACTAACAATGTCACAAAAAAAGTGCGTTTTTGGTTGCCAGACCAAGACAGTCCTGCACAGATTCCCCAAAAACCCCGCGGTAAGGCAACAGTGGATGGAATTTGCTTTTCCAGATCAGCAACTGAGTTGCGCAAAGGTTTATGTCTGTTCACTGCATTTCGGTGCCGACTGTTCATAAACAAGGCCCAGCTCGACGCCGGATTTTCCAATCGCCTAATGCTGAATGATGGAGCAGTCCCAACGATAAAGGTCCCAACGTTAGAACCGCAGGCGGTGAGTAAGACTGCTTCAAATGTCTGTGTTTTTGCCTATGCTCATCAAGTAGCCCAAACATGATCACGTATAGTTAATTGATCAATGGAGCATGCGATGTGTAGTGCGTGTACATTTGTTTAGCTGGCCACTATATGTGTAACTTTATGTTTGTGTATTGTAAAAGCACTCCAAACAACAATACACAAAGAGTGGGGAAATATGTTGAACTAAATAAGCACGCTTCTTCATTCAAATGTGCTACTATTCCGTGTCTTTCTATGTAAACACTAGCCTGCCGTGCAAAACCATGTCTACACAAACCACGCGTAAACACACACACACACACGTGCACAACTGCACTTCCCACATGTACACCTTCAAAGACAAAAATACGTATATAAATATGTAAATAACACAAGCCGCTAAGCATATTATATAGTTAGTGTATAACTTGTACCACATAGAGACGTCCTGCTCTAGTCGTTTTTGCTGCTGCTCCTGTTCAACTGCAGTCTCTGGGTCTGATTTCAGATCATGGATGGGCTGTATCTGATTAAAAGCCATATTTTTATTTTGAATAAAGTTTTTTCCCGCTGTTAGGGATGACACAGCTTTACGACGCACTCAACACAATAACAGCGGCGCGCACTCGTCATCCGCTCACACGACACGCCCCCACCCGCTCGGCTTTTTTCGGAAAGACTCGGAACAGCGCATCTTTCTTATATAATTATAAAAAAAATAAAGACTTTTCGGAGATATGCAGGATGCAATGCTACTCTATTGGTACTCAAGATTGACATGACACTGACTGAAACTGAGTGTTTCACCCCCCCCCCCCCCCCCCCTTTAATGGAAAAAGGCATGTTCTTGTTGCGGTTTTGCAATTAATAAAAAAAAAAAGTTTCTTTGTCAGTTAAAAAGCAACAATTTATGCTACATAACTCAACAACATAGCTTTTTATGCAATAAAATCATGATAAATTAGGTTTCTAAAAAATAAAATAAATAAATAAATAAACGGCGGTAAAACCGCATACTGCTATTGAGCCACCCATAATAACCAAAAGGAAAATTTTCTAACCGCGACAGCCCTATGGCTGATTACGTTTCTGGTGATAATCTGTCACTCATCGCCCTGACAATGTGATTGGTCCGAATAGTTTCTGTTCGGGCATAATAACTCCTCTACGGATTGAGTCCAGACTGAACTTCCCGACCTTAAAATGTTTTGGGCGGGGCTAATTTCAGCTGGCCTCCAGGCTAGTGTGTGTGGATCGTGCAGGGCCAAACCGGTCTCAAAATCCAAATGAATCAAATAGGATCGACTCGCTCCACTCGATCCACAAATGCACATCTTTGTTGCTAATGCAAAATAAAACATTGGCATTCACAAAAATGTCTATTTATACAAACTGCAGCACATTCATGCAAGTCTGCATTTTGCACATACAAGTTGAAAGGCATTTGTTTGTGGATAGTAAAAAGGTCATGGATAATTGTGTGTTAATGTATTAATCATTTTGAGTCAAAAATCATCCCATAGTCAGGACCTCAGTTTAACGTCTCATCCAAAGGACGGGTTACCTTTTTTGGGCTTATTTTAAAAAATATGGTTGCTTGTAGACGTGCCGATTTTCGATAATGCGATTTATCACGATAATTAATATGCACAATATTGTTATCGTGGGCACTTTAAAATATCGTAAATAATAATTTATTAACAATTAATATTTTTTTTATAATGCACTCAAGAATACTTTGCCCATCAACCTTATAAATGCTCAACACCGCTGTATTCTGCGTCAAAGCGACACGCGCTCAGATGTAATATGAGAAGCACATGACCGAGTGGAGGAGACGCGCTGCTGAAATGCCGCTCAGTGACAGCAGAGGGCGCTAATGAACTGCAGAATGCAGCTGTTACCCTGGAAACCCGCAAACAAACAAAACACGTGTACTTTTTAAAACAGCCATTCGTTTTTTTGTAATCTCAATGTTGTTCATCACAGCACCAAATACTTAATACTTAAAGACTTAATAGGCTATTTATTTTCAAACTTAAACATTTTTATGCTTTAATCTAGACTACAACATGCCCTAATGATTAGAACTATTCTAATTATTTGTTATTGTTCAGTAAAACTTTGATCATTATTACCAAACTGACAACGAAAAAGTCTTATAAAGAATTAATTATTCTAAGTAATGTTAATTTCTTAGTTACTATTTAATAACATTAAAATCAAAATAACTTTTTTAATGAACCTAAGATAAAACTAACAATGATCAGTATTTCTTAACTAACATTACCAAAAACATACTTTCTGTAACAAATGTAGCTATTGCTCAATCTTAGTTAATGCATTAAATAATGTACAAATTAAAAGTCTAGCTGTTGTTCTTTATAGCCTAATTCTTTTGCACTTTAATCTGTTTGAAAATTGTACTTTTACAGCTCTGAAAAAAATCTGGAGACCACTTGACATTGATTTCTCATTGATTTCTCAATGAGTGGTCTCTTAATTTTTTTTTTCCAGAGCTGTATATATTTCTGTAGCATTATTGTATTTACACATTCAGTTATTTTTGTTATTACAAAAATAGTTCTTAAAGCGGTTATGCTATGGCAACACTTTTTTTTTGCAACTTATTTCAATATCGTGATAATATCGTATATCGTGATAAAACTTCAGCAATTAATCGCAACATGAAAAATTGATATCGGCACATGCCTAGTTGCTTGTTAGGATATTACGATAAGCAATTTTGTTGCTTTACATTTATAGTCACTGTTTTGTACAATACATTGACTGACACTGTTTTCTCACAGCTAAAAGCTTTTCAATGCAACGATACATGTTCTGTATGAATGAATGAAGGAGGCATTTATATAGCGCTTTCAAATGTACTACTGTACACCCAAAGCGCTTCACACTCATGTCAGGGGTCTCTCCTCAAGTAATTCGTAGTAATTCGTCCTCATACATCCAGTCTCCTTCTTCCCCTCATTGAAGTAAAAATCACATTCAACGTGCAGGCATGTGACATTATAAATGCACATAATAATAGTTAGTAGACGTATACATATTTTTAAAAACAACGCAACCAGCAGAGATGTACAGAGATGGAGACGAAACGGGTTGATAAGGAAGGCACCTAATTTAATTTTAAAAAAATATTTTTACAATGTATTTATCATTACAGGCTATTATATCAATCTATTATATATTATTAGATCTATTATATCTTGTTTTATAAAAAAACAAGTATACTGACACGTATATAATAGTAGGTATGGTTCAAATCTATTTTATAATAAATATGTGGCTATATTGCAGCACTTCCTTAGTGCTTGCCTGTGTCCCAATCATAGACTGTATGTTTTTCCCCACATATTATTAATCCTAATAGTATCTAAAGGGGGGAGAAATGCTGTTTCATGCATTATGAGCTTTGTACATAGTTAAAGACTTAGATTCCTATCCTAAACATGTAGAAAGTTTCAAACACTAAGTTGGACGTTTGATGGAGTATTTCTGTGTCAAAAATACTCCTTCTGGTTTCTCACAAGTTTCGGAGAGTTTTTTTCGAGTATGGGTCCCCTTGACGTCGACAGAGTGAAACATTGTTTTTATTACACACTATCTGACGTGCAAAACCGTTTTCCTTGCCACTGCTAATGTTTAGTCGCATACAATAGTCCATAAATCAAATCATGTCATCATATACTACGAGTAAACAAACGCAAATGTTGACAAGCCATTAAATACAGTACTTACCACAGAGACGGACTGCTGCTGTTTCTCCTGATCAATTTATTTCATCCTCCAGATCTGATTCTGGATCATATATATATTAGTTGAATCTGATTGATAGCCATGGTTTATTTAGGGTAATGTTTTCTTTTCCACGCTTGACGATGTCAGCTTTTAGAAGCTCTCGTACTGTAGCTGCGCACCCGTCATTCTTTAGTTTCGCCCACACGATACGCCTCCAGCCGCTCGTTTTTTTCCGGAAAGACCTGGTACAGCTTATCTTTCTTTTATAAATATAATAAAACTAAAGACTTTTCAGAGATATGAAGGATGCAATACTACTCTATAGTTACTCAAGATTGACGTGAGATTGACTGAAACTGAGTGTTTCACCCCCCCTTTTAACATTAGGGCAGATTGCACATTGCAAATGCAGGGCTCATCTTTTTCATGTTTGCTGTGTGTCTGTGTATTCATCACTGCTCCTAATATGTGTGCACTAACTCCGACTATGGGTTACCATAATTGGTCTTCACGTTACTTGTTCTCTTTTTCCCCATCTCCAAACCTATTCTGTTCACAGCTAATCGGAAGATATTGCGTGGCCTTTACTGCAGTTTGAAGATTTTTGTAAAATCACATCCGTTTTTGCTTTTCAAACTCCGAGAGGTTTCAGTTTATGTTCCAGGCATGGCCGTAGCCAGCTATGAGGTCACCGAGGTCCGGACTCGGTATTTTCCTAAGGTGTATATTAAATATTATGAAATAAAATGCCTAATATAGTATTAAAACTACTTTAGTGTTGCAAGGATATAGCACAGCACCAAGAGCTTCTCATCGAAGCGGCCTTCTTTTTTTAATAAATCTTTGGGAGCAGCAACAGCAGTGTGCAGATTTGTGTTTACTTCGTAATGAGTTTCTCATTATTATGAGACGTTAAGTCATTATTACGAGAGTCTCTCATTATTATGACTTAAATAATCATATTTTTTACTCAACTGAGACGGATACGGGATATGATAACGTTAGTTATATTTTAGCCTAACTACAAAATTGGTACTTGAATTTTATTTCTCTAATTTCTCTTGAATTTTAAATGGCTGATATAAAACATGATTAATAGCATGATCACTAAGCCAACCAACCAGTCCATAAACTGCATAAAAATATGTTTAGTGTGCGTGCATTATATGCACATTGCTAAGAGAAGCCAATATGAGAGCTCACCGGAGGGTCCGCTGGTGCGGCGGGTTCTAGCTGTTAACGGTTGTGATGGTGGAGATCTGCGTCTGGGGGTCGATGGCTTTCGCTTGTGTGTCGATTTATCGTGCCGCATGGCCACACAGTATTAGATCAATAGCACTAGACTGCAACAGTTGGTCACCTAAAATGTTTAACCCATGATATTAGTGGGTAACGTTAACCGTAAAAAAACAATAAATAAATGCAAGCGCTGACATTAATCTCACATTAACCTTCGGAAAACGTGTTCTTCAGTTAACATGCAACACCACAAAAATAACTTTAAACAGTTAAAACGAACAAATGAACAGCGACTGTGCGACATCAGATACTGTCTCTCTATTTTAGGCAAAGTCAACAAAATACAGGCAGTCAAAATACACAAATTAATATAAAACTTACCAGCACTTAATGTCGTAACGTTAGATTGGAAGTCGTCTATCACGAACGAATTCAAACGCTGCTGTACTGCCCACACAATTCCTTATAGCCAATGAGGGAGGAAATACACGCGTGACGCCATAAAGAGATATTTGATTGGGCACCTCTTGTAACGCTGCGGAACAAATAAAGGGGCGTTTCTCAATTCTGGGCGGTTTCAAATGAAAATGGGCGGGTTTCCACTTCTTTAAATGATTGGCTAAAGTCGATTCGTCATCAAGATGCCACGCGTATGCGGAGAAGAGGAAATTGCTACTGAGATGACTGCTTGGATGTAAATAGATTTTTTGTAAATTATTAATTCGTGTAGTGTGTTCGACTCTCAATCTATCGTGAAGCATTATTAGGCAACATTCGCTGTCCTATTTGATGAATGCTTGTCACGTTAAACGTGCAACCACTAGGCTAGATAATTCACATGCTAAACTTTTGGCAGGCTAATTTTAAGGAAAAATTACATTGTAATTAAGTGTAACCCAAATACCCTTACAAGAATGAACCATTGTTTTTTGTTGTTGTTGTTGTTGTTGTTGTTTTTGTGGCATATTACGATTTGTATTACTACAGAAATGCCATCGTTAAACTATGGTTTTGTAGCAAAACCTTGGATAATTGGTGGAATAATTACGATACCATTTTATTCGTATATAAAAGCATTTTTATTTTTGTACGGTTAGTTTAAAGTTTAGCTTAAAGTATTAAAAGACTTAATTTATAATACAGTGGACACGTATTTTAGGACTAGGATAGAATATGTTGCACGTCAATAACTGAACACTTCTAATCTCATGACAATGGACACGTATTTTAGGACTAGGATAGAATATGTTGCACGTCAATAACTGAACACTTCTAATCTCATGACAGATGGCTCAAGCTCTTTCAGAAAATATAGATAATGAAGTGGCATATGTGGACTCTACAGTGATCAAACAGAAAGACTTAAAAACTTTGACAGAACTTTGTGAGGTTGAAGGGAATATAAGAAACACTAGCACAATAAACATGAATAAAAAATTATAATGTAAAGTATCCCCTCCTCATGTGTTGAATTCCTGCTGTTGTGTTCTGCAGCAGATTGCTCTTTTACAGGTGTAACCTCTAAGTCTAAAGAGCAGAAATAAATAATACTAATAGTAATAAACTTGATGATCAAATACTAAAATTAACATTTTTCCTTTTGTTTTCAGAATGTGGACATCTATCCAGTTGACAGCCATGTCATCGTGACATGGTTGCCACCTTTTTGTGCACAATCCTATGGACGGCTTACCTGTATGTATGGCTTAAATTCTCAGAGGTGGGGTTTTTTTTGTTTTTTTTTTCATGTTTATTACAAACTCTCGTGGAGACAACAGCATAATAAACACAACAAAACAAAAAATTAAAATAAAACAGACAAGGCAACAACAAAGTGCAAGTTGACAGTGAGGACGGGAAAGAAAAAGAAAAAAAGGCATTGTTCTCAAAATAAATAATGAGTTACAGGATCAAAAACATTTCAGCAGCATAACAAATATCTTCTATAGTTTGTTTAGAATTTTTGACAAGGTTCATGGAGGATAATAACATACGAAATTCATTTTTAAAACAGTTCACATTTGGCAGTTGTTTTTTCCATTTACTTTTGTGAATGTGGTATTTACCCATAATGATGATAAGGTTGATCAGAAGTGAAAGATCCCTCGTTAGTTTAGAATTAAAAATAAGAATATCTTCTACTGTAAATTGCTCAAGTTCGCTAATTTTATTATTTAACCAGTTATGTACATCTTCCCAGAACTTTCTACTAACTGAGCAAAGGAAGAATAAATGCTCTTTTCGTTCTGGGTTTTCATTGCAAGGGTCAACTTCAAAACCAAATCTACCCCTCAGTGTCTCCGCAGATGGATAGTAATTGTTAAGAATTTTAAATTGCATTTCTTTTACTTTGGGTGCAATTGGCCATTTTATAAATTTCCAATGTTTTTCAGCAATTGTTGGATTATCTAATATTTTAAGTTTTATCTTCCTATCATAGTCGTGATATATATGTCATTTGAAAGCTTTATTTAAATATTTGCTGTCACATTTTTTGTCCGTAATGTCTCCTATCATTAAGTTTGGAAGTTTGATTTGGACATTTGAAAAAATAATTATGTTTTTTATCAACTGTAACAAATTATCTGGAATAGATTTACATATTCTCTTATATTCTTTAAGAGAACATTGAATATTATCAAATTTGATTTTTAAATCTTTTAACTGTAGGATTTCACCCTTTATATCTAAAATGTCATGAACAAAGATAATGCCTTGGTCAAACCAAAGCTGGTTGAACAGACTTTTTCTTTGATACAATTACTCTATTATTCCACATGGTGGCACAGTGAGGGGTAAAGTTATGGGTAAATACCATCTTCCAGTGATGCAAAACTTGTTTATGAAACTCTGATAATTTAAAAGGTAATTTAGAAATTTCAAAATCAAATTTCAAAAGAAAGTTTAACCCACCGAACCTCTTAAAGATACTTTTTGGAATGTGATACCATATTGAATCCGGCTTCAATAGAAACTCTTTCAACCACTTTATTTTAAATGTTCCTAACATTGCCTCAAACTCCACTGTTTTGATACCCCCCCTATTATACTCCTTAGCCAACTGAGATTTCTTAACATAGTAGGTCTTATTTCTCCAGATAAATTTATATATAATAGAGTTAATTTTCCTCACGTTTTTTGGAGCAATGTAAAGGGATTGACAAGGATATATCAGTTTAAGTAAGTTAAAGTTAAACCAAAAATGGAAAGATCTCTACTAAGCTGGTGGTTTAAGGATACTTGTATTTGATCAATTTTTTCTTTCATATTCATTTCCTCTCTTTGTTTTTTATCTTCAACCATCTAAACTCCAAGATATTTAACTTCTTTTTTAACAGGGATAGACATTATTTCTGTATCTTTACAGTCATATAATGCAAGTAGTTCACACTTTTTCATATTTAAACGAAGCCCTGAGGCTTTGGAAAAAATTGAAATCATTTGCAATGCATTGCTAACCATCGATTTATCTCTAAGGAAGAAAATGGTGTCGTCTGCAAACTGACTGAGGCGAAATTCGTAATCAAAAAAATGTATACCCTGAAAATTTGGATGATTTAATATCAGATATGCTAATAGCTGTTTACATAAAATGAACAACTTTGGACTAATTGGACATCCTTGCCTTATTCCACAGGTTATATTTATTCTGGATGTTAATCCTGGGTTTAAGGAGACATAGCTATAAATATCTGTATAGAACATTTTGATCACTGAACAAAAATTTTTGTCGAATCCCAAATTTTCTAATGTAGAAAATAGAAATGTTCTCTATAGAATCGAACGCTTTGAAATAGTCTATAAATAAAATCAGGCTTTCCGATTCCAGAATAGAACGATAGTCCAGCATGTCCAAAATTAATCTCACATTATTATGTTTGCTTCTACCTTTAATAAACGCAGACTGAGATTCATCTACTATTTTATCAATTACTGTTTTCAATCTCTCTGGATAAATTAACGCTAATATCTTATAATCATTGCAGAGCAACGTAATGGGTCTCTAATTGTCTAAACTTGTTACATCTTTTTTTGTTTTAGGGAGTAGGGTTATTATACCAGTTTTCATTGTTGGAGTAAGACATCCCTCTTCTATACATTCAATAAATACATTCAATAACAATTCTTTGATATCTTCCCAGAAAAATCTAAAGGGGGGCTGAAATACTGTTCCATGCATACTGAGCTTTTTACACTGTTAAAGACTTTCGATTCTCATCCTGAACATTCAAAAACTAATGTTGGACGTTTGATGGAGTATTTCTGTGCCAAAAATACTCCTTCCGGTTTCTCACAAGTTTCGGAGAGTTTTTTTCGAGTATGGGTCGACTTGACGTTAATAGAACGGAAGGTCCTTGTATGGGCCGTACGGGCTCTTCTCCCGATGGGGTGCGCGCGCGTGACTAGAGCGATAGAGGAAATGCACGGCCATAAACACTCTCAGGTGCAGATCCAGTCGTCCGTGAACACTTATGACGCGCCGCGCTCCACTTTATTCCTATAGGTGACGTCGAGCGACTTCAGCGCTTCAGCACAGCATTCCGGGAAGGCAGCGCTGCATTTGAACCGATTTGAACGCAGAAATGACGGGAAGCTTCACAAAATCGCTTCAGTCGCGTCTCAAAGTGGATTTCCACACCACTGCTGTCACAGGACTTCACCAAATCATGCCAAAGAAGTGTGTTTTTGACGGAGCGGTCCCAGCGATAAAGGTTCGGTCCTGCTTTGGAAGAAGCTGGTGAGTAAAACTGCTTCAAATGTCTCTGCTATTGGCTACCATCACATGAGTAACTTAAACATCAGTAAACGACACGATCGCGTGCTTCGTTACACTAGTCTGACGTGCAAAAGCGTTTTGCTTGCTACTTCTAAGGTCTAGTCAATAGTCCATAAACCGAATCATGTCCTCATAAACTGCACAAGTAAAGACACACAAATGTTGACAGGCCACTAAATACAGTACATACCACAGAGACAGACGTCCTGATGTTGCTGTTTCTCCTGTTCAATTTATTTCTGCCTCAGATTTGATTCTGGATCATTATCTGTATTAGCTGAGATAGCCATGGTTTTCTCCACGCTTGAGGACGTCACCGCTTTGTTCGCGATCGTCATTCTTTAGCTCCGCCCACTCGATACGCCTCCAGCCGCTTGTTTTTTTCTGGAAAAACTCGGTACAGCCTATATTTCTTTAATAAATAAAATAAAACTAAAGACTTTTCGGAGATATGAAGGATGCAATACTACTCTATAGGTACTCAAGATTGACATAAGATTGACTGAAACTCAGTGTTTCACCCCCCCTTTAAAAAACTCAGAGGTTAATCCGTCAATTCCAGGTGAATTCCCCTTTTTCAATTTTTTCAGGGCATTTTCTATTTCTTGCAAATTTATTTTGTTTTCCAAACTTTTTTTTCCACTTTCACCAATCATTTTAATATTGCTCTTAATCAGAGTAAAAAAGGATTCACAGTCCTCTTTGTGGAAATTTGAGCAATACAGGTCAGAGTAAAAGAGTTGAACTTCCTCATTTATTTGGCTTGGGTCTTCAATAACTATGTCATTTTTTTTTAATTTGCAAATTCTTTTTTTTGACTGCCTATATTTTTCTAAGCCATAGAAATATGTTGTATTCTTCTCACCTTCTTCGATCCATCTAGCCCTGGATGGTACAAAGGCTCCATTTGCTTTTTCTAAATAAATTTCATCTAACTGTTTTTGGAGGGAGTTCAACTCAGTTAGCTCTTCCTCCGAAGTATTAGTTTTACCACAGAGTATGTTAATCCTTTTCAGTATTTCTTCCTGTTTTAGTTTATTTGTTTTTGACATGCTTTTCCCTATTTCAATTGCCAACCTCCTTGTTTCAAATTTAAACCATTCCCACTTCCCTTTATTTGACATATCCATTCCTTTTACATTTAAACAAAGGGATTTTATTTGTTTGCAAAAAAAAAAATCATTTGATAAAAGTCTATTATTTAGTTTCCAAATATTACCCGAAGAGCATGGTTGTTTGGTTACTAACAAGGATAAGCTTATTAAACAGTGGTCGGTGAGCGGAGATGTAATAATCTCACAATTCTGAACATTATTACTTATTGAATGTGAGATTAGCCAGTAATCTAGCCTTGACCGTTGGTTCCTGTTTGAAGCACTAATCCATGTATATACCAAATTTGTAGGGTTATTCAATCTCCAATAATCAAAAGTATTAGTTTCAATACAGAAATGTTGTAGTACTTCATTTTTTTCAGGTTTTTGGCCTCTAGGAGGTAGCCTATCCAACCAAGAATTTGGAGCAATGTTAAAATCCCCTCCCCTCCCATAACAACTTTATCTGTCATATGAACAGCTTTCCACTCTGTCACTAGTTTACCAAGTTTTTCTAACATGCTTTTGTTGTTCACTTTGTTATAATATCCATAAATTGAAAGCACAATCATTTTTGGTTGCATATTTCAATAACTGCAATCAGCCAGTGGCCATCTTTATCTCCTAAGTGACAAATTACTTTTCCGGCAAACCTGTTACAAAGTATCATAACACCTGCCGAATAATTAGTACCATGAGAATATAAAACATTATCCCCCACTGCTGTTTCCAAAAAATTTCATCTGCTGTACCTGAATGTGTTTCCTGTAAAAAAAAAAAAATTGCCTTAAGTTCTTTACAAAATAAAAAAAAGTGCCTTGCACTTTGTAAGATTTTTCAAACCTCTAACATTTAAGGAAGTAAACAAAACCGACATTGAACACTTAAAGAACAATGAAAATAGTGCTTAATGAAAACGCTCTTGAATTAACAAAAAAGCAGGAATGAGCAATTCTGTCCAAAATATATTAGGGCTCAACCAAAACCCAAATGTTTCAGTCTAAAAAACTTGGGCTATTTAGCCATGTCAATGAGACTTTTTCCCAGTCTATTCAACAGCCCATTATAACAGAAGCACAAAAACTCGGAAAACACGTGATTACTTTTTCAATCAAAGTTATGGAACATGTCGTATGCATCAAGGATAAACCTTTTTCCCATCAATGATCGCGTATCCTTCCTTCAAAAAGGCCTTCTTTCCGCGTCTCCTGGCTTTGTCCACCCGTTGCCACAGCTTCTCCTTTCGCCTCCCGATCCTCTTTGGAAAAATCCTGTTTAAAGATGATCTTCTTCTCTTTACACACTCTGGCCTTCCTCGACATCTTCCAAACTTCCTCCTTTACCGTTCGCGAAACAAACTGCATAATGATGGGTCTGGGCATGTTGTTGTTCATTGCACCTTTTGTCCCTAAACGGTGAATGGTGTCAACATTTCGGTGGAGATCGTCAACAGACATGGAGACCACTCTCGTAAGGATACCTATGACTTCATCTCTGGTTTTCTCATCTTCCTTCTCAGGTAACCCCAAGAGCCTGAGGTTCCATCTCCTCTTGTATCTCGCTGCTTCCAACACCTTTTCCTTCAGGGATTTATTTTCTGCCGCCAGTAACTCAACTTGCCTTTGTAACTTCACAGCGTTTTCTTTATTCTCATCCGTGACTCATTTAATGGCGTCGGTGCGTTCATCGATGTTCTGCAGTTTGGCTTCTAGGGCATCAAACTTTTTCAGAGCTTCTTGAACATTGTTCATCCTCGCTTCAATGTTCTCAAGCTTCCCATCCAAACCGTCAAATCTTTTCATCACAGACTCAATAGCTAGCATAAAGCTATTCGCATTCTCCTCCCTTGTCTCCGCACCTCTCTTTCTCAGCTTTTTGGGTTGTGGACTATTTACAGGAGTTTGATCGCCCTCAAGATTTGCACAAGATTGCTCCATTTCTTGGATTTCGCTTTCGCTCGTTTCACTCATATCACTCAGCACAGTGGTGCTGTAGGCATGGTCGACGATGTTAGCTTCACCATGTTTTTCTATCTTTCCGGTAGCCCTAGTTAGTACTGTTTGTGCGATTAATTCTTCAAAAAGTTCAAAAGTTGGTCTAAAACTAATAAAAGTCACTTCTGTCACAATATAGTTTGGTTGATTTTCCTTTAAGTAATGTGTGGTCTTCGGAGCCTGCTAGAGACTGAACTACTCACTCCGCCATCTTGATTTGTCCCCCCAAAGTCTCCCAGAGGTGGGTTTGCCAACTGCATAAAAGAAAGTCTGTAGGTTTAAGAATTTTTGATAAACTTGTGCTTTTCCAAACTATAGACTGACATTTCAAGAATTAGGAGATTGTGGTCTGTCCTTTTGCTGGGGATGTACCCACCCAACATTATACAGTTTTCTCTGGTATTAGTTTGCGAAAATGAATACAAGGATGTTAAAATGTCAACAATTGGTGTTATTTTTAATTTCTTTCATGCATCAGGTCAATCCTAATATTAGGGCTGTTTCGAATGCCATTTTTTGAGCTTCGAAGCTTAGGTGGCAATCAATATCGAATATTCGAAGCTTCGGTGGGTGGGGCTAAATATATAATAATAGTGTCGGTTTGCATTTGTATCATCTTTCACGACTTCACGTTTCACTCTTCGGCATCGTAAATGTGTTGCGGCAGACCCAGTGGAGTGCAGTGTTGCATTTGGTGCAATATGACCAGGTGGCACACATTCTTTAAATATTAATAAACATTTAATAATCTTTTAAATAGAACAGTTTCCGGTACGCATTACACGGGCAGGTTTATACTCCGAAAACGGACAGTGCACAAGTGATACAAAACACAAAGTCTGTTGAGAGCAAGAACTTTAATAAGGTATTAATAACGAACCTTTCTTTAAAACAAATGAATCCCAAAACAGAAATTAAATTATTAACACAGTGATTTCAACAAACTGTAATAAATAAAGAATACGGTAGCATGCTTATAAACAGTTGAATAAGAATAAATGAATTGTTTTTAAAATGACACAAAATGTAATATCTATTACAATTAGTTTTATTCTATATAAGGGATTTATTTTGTCTTATTCTGACTTTTTGTTAATTTAAATCTTTAAAATGCGCGATGCTTTTATTGAAAGCATGTTGCGGTGTTTTTTTGAATTTATTATTATTATTTCAAGCATGAGTGAGAATGAGTCCGCGACGGAAGTCACGTGTTGAAAAAAAAAACGAATATTCGAATCTCAAAACTAAAAAATCGAATGCCACCTCACCGAACGAATATTCGAATATTCGATTATTCTAGTACAGCCCTACCTAATATACTGTATTATTATTGTATTTAGGAAAAGGATGCAAATCAGTGCTGAGACTATTGTTTCCGTTGTCCGAGGAGCTCTATTACTGATAATAAATGTTGCTTTTTGACTTGCTGATTTTCTATATTGTCTCTTCCCTGTAGTTGCAACCAGTAACACACCCCAGAGTAACAACACGCATGTATTTGCCATTTTACTCAACCTTCAATGTGCAAGAGGATTATTATCACAACAAGCTTTTTTCTCATCTACTGAAACGCCCCTGCTAGTTCTTCGAGCACTCTTCCTGGAGGTTGTTCAGGATGGTGATGATGCAGTCTATGGGCTCAAATTCCCGCCCATTGAATTGCAGTCAAGCATAAAAAAATAATAAGCATGAATCAAAATTTAAAAAAAACATGTGAAAATATAACGCACAAAACTGAAAAATCAGTGCAGAATTACAAACAATGCGGTCATAGAAATACAAATAATAAGCGTGAGTCAAACATTTAAAGCTACACTGTGTAACTTTTTTAGTTTATTCTTAGCTAAAAACGCTTAGATCTTTCAAAAATATGTGTGCTCATCAAAGGGGTACTTCAGCGCTGGGAAGATGAATCTGTATTTAAACTGGATCATCAATGCAGTAGAAATGTGAAATTATTTTTTAATTTGGTGCATTCTAGACTGAGAAAAGACAGAAAATGTATTTTTGTCCCATGGGGATAAAAGACTACAATTCCCAGAATGCTTCGCTGCCCTGTGCCATTCCCAACGCCACCAACTTCATTACTGTGACTGAGTTAGAGAAGACACTACAATTAAAACCTGAACGTGTCTGTTCAATATAATGAGTGAGTCAGCGCGCGAGAATCACAGCACTGAGCACTAACTGCAGGAGTGATGAGAGCTGAGGTAATCGCGACTACACTCGCGGCATACATTCACAACGCGAGTTCAGTCTGGCGCGTTTCAGTTCATGCCTTTGCAAGCTTAACTTTAATAGAAATTAATTTGAGAAGTTAAAAGACTTACATTGCTCACTATAGCTCCGTTTAAATGATCCTGTAGCTGCAAGCTGAGCTGTCCCTGCAAGCTGAGTGTAATCTCCCATCCCCCATGCGCAGATTCAAAACATGCGGAAATGGCTCCCTCTGCTGGCTGTAGTCTTTAGCCTCTGGCCAAACATTCCTCCTATGATGCAAAAATCGTCAATTTGCATCATAGGAGGAATTTTTCCAGAAATAAAATGCATAAATCTCTCGTCTCAGGGAGATATGAGGGGGGAAAGCACAATAATTTGAATATACTCCAGGGTTTCTACTGATATAAAGCCATATGCTAATCGCTGAAGTAACCCTTTAATGTATATATTTACTTCTTTCAAGTTATAAAGTATTCTCGTAAGTTTATAATATGCCATTGAAAATACATACGGGTAAGGGGTTCGAATGCCGGTCGCCATGTCGTCAGGTCTCGACTTGTGTCCAGTTTGTGCACATTTCTGCTTGTTTAATTTTAGGGTTTTTTTGTATACGAACACTCTCTGAGTTTAAAACACTGACTAGCTCTTCTGGCACTGCAGGGTTGTATTATTGAAAAAACAAGCTCTAGGAGTCGAACGATAACTACGTACACGTTGCAGCATTAGTTTTGGCTTTTGTTCACACAGCGCTCGTCCCGGATCGAACCCCGCAATGTTACTAGGTCCCCAACCCGGGTTCAATTCGGTAATCAATTTCACACAGAAGGCGACCCGGCAATGTTCCGGGAATATTGCGGGTCCGACGTGCAGTGTGAAAGGGGCTCAAATGTTGCAGTTTGAGTTTCATGTAAATCAGGGGCGGGTCTTAGCATCACCGTTGGTCCACTAGTTCTAGATTGACAGCTCATCCCGTAGCCAATCAAAAAAAGAGGGAAGTTGACGTCACAGAGACTCGTGTAGTGATTTCTCTATCACTGTATCGGCAAGGAAATGCATTATTTTATTGTAGGGCTGCACAATTTGGGGAAAATATATAATTCCGATTATTCTGGGTAAATTGTTATTATAATTTTTTACAAATGAAAAGTGTGTGTATATAACATTTTGTGTTTTTATATTAATGTGACTAATAATAATTTATTATGATTATTATTACTGCTAAAAAATATTTTTAAAAATAAGAAATATTACCATTACAATAAAATTTTCATGATTACAAACATAGGGTTCCCGCGGGGTCTTAAAAAGTCTTAAAAAGTCTTAAATTCAGAAAGTTACATTTAAGGCCTTAAAGGGGGGGTGAAATGCTGTTTCATGCATACTGTCACCTTTACACCTTTAAAGACTTGGATTCCCATCCTAAACATAGACAAAGTTTCAAAAACTAATGTTGGACGTTTGATGGAGTATTTCTGTGTTAAAAATACTCCTTCCGGTTTCTCACAAGTTTTGGCGAGTTTTTTTCGAGTATGGGTCTACTTGACGTTAAATAGATCGAAAGGTCCTTGTATGGGCCGTATGGGCTCTTCTCCCGGTAGGGTGCGCGCGCGCGTGACTAGAGGGAGAGAGAGGAAATGCACGCTGTAAACAGTCTCTCAGGTGCAGATCCAGTCGTCCGTGAACACTTATGACGCGCCGCGCTCCACTTTATTCCTATGGGTGACGTCGAGCGACTTCAACGCTTCAGCACAGCATTCCGGGAAGGCAGCGCTGCATTTGAACCGATTTGAACGCAGAAATGACGGGAAGCTTCAAGGCATCGCTTCAGTCGCGTCGCAAAGTGGATTTCCACGGTCACTGCTGTCACAGGACTTCACCAAATCATACCAAAGAAGTGTGTTTTTGACAGAGCGGTCCTGCTTTGGAAGATGCCGGTGAGTAAATCAACTTCAAATGTCTCTGCTATTGGCTACCGTCGCATGAGTAAACATCAGTAAACGATACGATCGTGTGCTTCGTCATTCAAATGCGCTAACGGTTACTCCATTGTTGTTCTGTATAACGTTACACTATTCTGACTCTGACGTGCAAAACCGTTTTGCTTGCTACCTCTAAGGTCTAGTCACATACAATAGTCCATAAACCGAATCATGTCCTCATAAACTGCACACAAAGGCCCCTAAATACAGTACATACCACAGAGACGGACATCCTGATGTTGCCGTTTCTCCTGTTCAATTTATTTCAGCCTCAGATTTGATTGTGGATCATTATCTGTATTAGCTGAGATAGATGGGTTTCTCCACGCTTGAGGACGTCACCGCTTTGTGCACATTCGTCATTCTTTAGCTCCGCCCACACGATACGCCTCCAGGCGCTCGGTTTTTTCCGGAAAGACTCGGTACAGCCTATATTTCTTTTATAAATATGATAAAACTAAACACTTTTCGGAGATATGAAGGATGCAATACTACTCTATAGGTACTCAAGATTGACATGAGATTGACTGAAACTGAGTGTTTCACCCCCCCTTTAAAAAGTCTTAAAAATGCCCAGATTTTCATCCTAGGTCTTAAATTTAATTTACCAAAGTCTTAAAACTTTTACTTCCGTTCAGAAACAAAACCTTTTAGTTTTCTTTACCCGACTGCTTCATGCATTTTTACTCCTTACACTTTTCCTTCAGCTTTTCAGAAAGCTGCGATTGGCAAACGGAAAGCAAGAAATTAACGTAATAAACCATATTTTGGCAAAAAGCGCTATTTGTCTTTAAGGATTTTTTTTAAGCGCGCCAAATGTTGAGGATTTACGGTCAAATAGCGCTTTAATATGCTGGCGCCAACACTCGCATTCTAATAGGGTTAAGCGTAATGTATTCTGATGTATTTGATCTGACTGGGTGGGCAGCTGTCAATCTCAGGCCCAACCGTAGATCCGCCCCTATCATAGGTTGGTTGTTTTGTCTGGTATGCACTTGTGTCTACGCGCGTTTTCAAAGAACATAGGTCTTTGCACACTGAGTCCGATATTTTCGCATGCGTTTTTTCATATTCGTGATCCGAAAAACTCGTCATGCACAGAGACCTTGCACACTGAGTCCGATGCTTATTAATGAATGTGTTACGGAAAAAAACGCAAAACAAGACAAAGTGACGTCTAGTGAGGATGATTTGTTTGTCCTGAGGAGATAATGGGTTCATCTAACGTTACTCATGTGATCGCGTAGAGAGGAGAGTTTCCCTATCAAGCGGGATTATCCAGATCGACCGATTCAAAGTTGTAGTTTCAGTGGCTCAGTTTGATGCTTTGCTAGCGATACTGGAGACATATATAAAAGAAGACCACTAATTTCTGTGAATCAATTGATCCCGAACACCTGGCAGTATGTCTATGAATCCGATCACACACACATACACAAAGACAGACAGACAGCTTTACAGACCCTTACGAAACAAAAATATATTGCAATATATTTGAAAATATCATGCAATATATTCACATATAACGTTATGGGATTTAATATTTATATTTTCCAATATATTGCAATATATTGAAAACGGCCATCATTTGTATATTTTCCAATATATTGCATGAATATATAATATATTTTATAATGCCATCAATATATTATTCCATATATTAAAATATATTTCAAGAAAATATATTGGTAAATATATTTTCCTTTCGTAAGGGAAGACTTGATGTGCTATAATTATAGCTGTGATATAATAATATTTGTAGCATTTTTGCTAGAATAATATGTATGGTGGCTCTGAGTTGTCAAAACGTCTCAAAATGCGTTTTTACGGATGCGAAAATGCAGAAAATCGAACCTGTTCCAAATTTTTTTTTGACGGACGAAGTTTTTGGAGGCAGTGTGCAAGCGTGATTGACATAACGTGAGGTCGAATTTATTTTTGGAAGTGCGTAAATTATTATTCTAGCAAAAATACCACAAATAATATTATTATATCACAGCTATAATTACAGCACATCAAGTCTCTGTTAAGCTGTGTGTGTGTGTGTGTGTGTGTGTGTGTGTGTGTGTGTGTGTGTGTGTGTGTGTGTGTGTGTGTGTGTGTGTGTGTGTGTGTGTGTGTGTGTGTGTGTGTGTGTGATCGGATCCATAGACATACTGCCAGGTGTTCGGGATCAATTGATTCACGGAAATTAGTGGTCTTCTTTTTAATATGTGGCTCCAGTATCGCTAGCAAAGCATCAAACTGACACTTTTAATCGGTCGGTCTTGATCACGCTTGATAAGGAGGGGAAACTCTACGCGATCACAGGAGTCTCTCCACATCTCCTCAGGACAAACAAATTATCCTCACTAGACGTCACTTTGTCTTGTTTTGCGTTTTTATCCCCGTAACGCATTCATTAATACGCATCGGACTCAGTGTGCAAGATCTCTGTGCGTAACGGATTTTTCGGAATACGAAAAACCGCATGCGAAAATATCGGACTCAGTATTTTGATATCAGTTTCTGAGTTTATTTAATGTTTCTATAACTGAATCAATAAAAATAGAATAGAATGCTTTTAGTAATGCGTCGTGTTGGTCTTAAATTTCACTCATAATGGTCTTAAAAGGTCTTAAAAAGGCTTACTTTAACTTACTGAAACCTGCAAGAACCCTGAAACAAAAAAAGAGTAATTTATTAATAAATATAACAATATAATACTAATACTAATTATTATTATTATTTTTGTAATATTTTACAGAAAACGTCTCGGTTATGTATGTAACCCTCGTTCCCTGAAGGAGGGAACGGAGACGTACGTCAAAACTGAACCAACGAATTGGGATCTGACTTTAGAGACCAATCCTACTTCGAGTGTATAAAAACGAGCCAATGAAATTTGGCATGCGATCCACGCATTCCACGCTCCGCCCCGCAGCGCGGGTATAAAACAGGAAGTGGAATGGTAGTGTTGAAGAAATTTTAATAATTTATGTTTGAGTTCACACAAGAAGTCAACATCTGTTTCTGCCATAATAAAACACCATAAGACAGTGTCTTTTGAAACCCAGGGGGTAGGGACGGGAACCCTAGTTTGAGAGTTTTCCCTCATCAGAGGTGTCGGCTAATCTAAATTAGATCTAAGACCACTGTTTGTTGGTTTTCATTTAAATGAGTTCTAAGACAGAAAGGGGGGCCATGTATGTGTGTGTGTTTCTTATTTTCCCCTGTAGGTACAGGGACCATTGTGACCCATGACAAAAGGGTTGGGGGGGGAGACATTTGCTTCATCTTTCCTTTTGTTTCTGTAAAACACTGACACAAGAGTATAAAAGGTTGGACCTCCTTTTGTTTCCTCAGTTCACACTCGACGCAGGCATTGCCTGGTTGATTGTGGATTCATTCTTGCAAGAATTAAATCTTTATAAAGACACAATTGGCTAAGGTTTGTCTCTTATTCAGAAATGCAACGAAGTTAATATAATTTTGCCTATACATTTTGGTGTCAGAAGTGAGGATTCCTTGGATGTGCCTTCCGGACCCTGAGAGCGGACGGTGACCGATCATCCTGGGCGTTAGAGTCACAGCCTTACCCTGACTGATTCAGGGAGAAGGGCCGGCTGCTCTAGGGGTCCTGGAGGGTCCGACCACTGGAATTAGAGAAAACGAACCCGGGGTGGCAACGGGACGCTTCTGGTAAGAGACAAACTTAAAAATTTGGGGAAGAATTTTAAATAGAATTTGGTTAAATTGAAATTTTAATTGATAGGGATTAACCATGCTGGAAGTCTGAATCTGTGGCAAATGCAACGTGAATTTATATGTTTTACGGGGTGAAACTGAAATCACGTGGGCGAAAAAGGACTGAGTTGTGTGCGGTCCGGGGACTGAGTTGTGTGCGGTCCAGGGACTGAGTTGTGTGCGGTCCGGGAACTGAGTTGTGTGCGGTTCCGAAATCGGGCACTTGAGTAAGTGTCTGTCCCGTCTGGTCTGGGTGAAGGATAAGATCTGTACGGAGACGTCCGACAGATTACTAGCGTGCACGCGAACAGCCACAGACTCGGACAGCCAATATGGTAAAATCCCAAAGCAAGCTAGCAGAATATGATACACCGGTGTTTTTGTCAAATGGGAAAATTATATGGCCAAAAATGCATGCAAGGTATAGAGAAATTAATTCAATTAATTATGATTTCCAAAAGAGGGAATGTTGTGTTTCACCAGGCTGAAAGTGGTCTGTTGAAGAGAGGAGATTAATCAAAGGGCTGTTGTGGGGGATGTGTGTGAGAAATGCAAACTAAAGGGGGTCGCACACCGGACGCGGAGCTCGGCGGCGCTCGGCGGCGCGCCACGTCTTTAAAATTCGAACACATTGTATTCAATGAGTGTACGCACACCGGTGGCGGCATTCGGCGCCTGTCCGCGGCGACTCAGGAAAATGTTCTAAATCCTGCCGCGCCACAGAGCGCCATTTCAAGGCTTTATATTAAAAGTATATTATCGTTAAGGTATACTGATTTCAACCTTTGCTACAAGACACATTTGTTTTACATTCTGAGTTCAACAGCTTGAATAAAGTCTAAACATATTTTGGGGAAATGTATAATAAACGTAGCCTTTTAAAATGTGCGCGTCCGGTGTGCGATACCTGAGACGCTGCGTGGCGCGCCACCGAGCGCCGCCGAGCTCCGCGTCCGGTGTGCGACCCCCTTAACAGTGTTGAATGAAACTGAGAGCAGAGAAAGGAAAATGTTGTCTGATCACACAGAAGCCACAGCTGTTTAAAGATCGCTGGTGAGTATGAACTTTGATTAAGCTATAGATAACAATTTATGATAACTAAATTAGAGCTAACAATTTGAATGGCACGTTGAGTAACTTGATTAGTCCGAATAAAGATTTTGAGACTAGAGAGCAAATGCTGTAAGCTGCTCTGCTCTGAAGATAGCAATTGAAATAAATAAGCAGAACGTATTAAGAAAATGGCCAGCAATGTTTAAATTATGTTTAGAAAATTATACGGCAACTTAACTGGCTACAAATAAATTGAGAACAAAAGAAATTCAAATTTCTAGGTGTTAATGCTTATTCATGGGTTGTAAAATGGGTGGAATGCCATTAAACCCTGAAGGAAAGATCCCAGTAACTGAGGGAATCTGATAACATTAAACCCTGAAGGAAAGATCCCAGTAACTGAGGGATTGTATAATCTGATAACATTAAACTCTAAAGGAAAGATCCCAGTAACTGAGGGAATCTGATAGCTAAATGTGATTTTTGTTTTGAAAAAAGCAGATGAATGATACCATTAATTGCAAGACATTGTATGTTTTATTGGACCAGAGCTCTTCTCTGACTGTCCGAGCGATTGCCGCTTTAGACACCGCCTTACAGACTGGGAACCAAACTGAAACATGTTTATTGCTGAATAAAATGTGTGGTCAGCGGGGCATTTTTGCACATAACTGTGTCCACTCACCCATAAGGTGTTGAAAATGTGGCAAAATGAGACCACCAGACTAAATTTTGAAAACGAAACTAAATAAAGAATAAATTAAGTAATTATTTTTTGGAAAGAAGGAGTTGAGATGATTTTAATTTTAAATTATGAGATAAAATTAAAGACGATAAAATTTTTGATGTAGAGGATTTAAAATAAATATGCTCTTGCTCTTCTCACTTTTGCAAAACTTTGATAATGCTTATTTGACTGAAATTGGACTGTTGAAATAACTATAGGTGAGTTAATATGTTGGAAAACCTAGAAGCTGATGTTTTGGGTTGATTATTTGAAAATGTGATCTCAGTCCAAGAATAGAGTTAAAAGGAACATGTCTGATGTTTATTTGGAACCAATTTTTATTCATAGCCAGATCTTACACTGAGTTAGTGTGAAGAGTGAAAAGTTTGTGAGAATGCAGTGTGCCAGCCCTGAAGGCCTCAGAGTCTCTCTCTCATCCCAAATTAGCTCAAAGCTGATATCTGGACTAGTGTCACAGGATGTCATAGGATAAAGACAAAAGGCATCAGCTGACAATCATAGAGACAAAGATTTATTAAAAATAAACGATTGCCAATGAGAGGGCAATGATAAATATTCATGAAGAATATTTCATATTTTTCAAAATATAGACAACAAAATGATCTGAAATTTTAGACTAATGTGTTATATGACCAGTAACTTCCATGCCTGCTCTTAGCCACCACCATGTACAGAACTGATGGCTTTGGTCACAGAACATTAAATTGTTATGACCAGATGTACTGAGTATAATCCATTAATTTTAATGATTAAGTTGTGTTGTAATTAACCTGTCTCCATGTTTTACCAATAGTAAGCAGACCAAACGGCTCTAGTGACTCTTGAATGCACTTTCCCCAAAGTTCCAAAACACAGCCGATCCTGTTGAGGGTCAAAGATCTCAAGCGGGGAGTGGGCACGAAGTGATTTTCCCAATGACAGGTAAGATTTTGTGTGGCCTGACGCAGAACAACCCAAGCCAGGGGGATCACGCTGACACTCAAGCTCCGCCCCCAAAAGGAGGGTGGAGTCTATGTGAGGTGTGTAAAGTTGAACAGATGTCTGTATGAGGCAATCAGACTCACTGTGTGGGGGGAGCTGTGTCTTGTAGGGGCCGAGAGTCCAGACAGAGATACAGCAGTCTGCCCCAAAGAAAGGTTCTTCAATACCGCTCACCAAAACAAAACAAAAACCTGCATATATATTGTGTTTGAATCCCAGGGAATGCCAGGGAGCACCCTGAGGGAAAGTTATGATGGTAAGGGGCATTCAAGAGCCAGCTGAGACCATGAGGTGATTGTCATTAACTTTTCTGGAGATCAGAACAAAATGTATTAATTGGTATCAGTAAAACTGTGTGATATTGAACTAATATGTCTCTATCATAGTTTTAAATCCTGCAGGTCATTAGATATGGCAGAGGATAATTCAGAGACATGGTGATGGCTTTGAGATGAGGACTACTTTTGAAGTTTAGAGGGAAGGTCTGGATAACAAAGGTATTTAAACTCAAGATAACTTGAAACAATTTCACAGAATTTAATACTATAAGTTGCTCTGAGTTAAAGTCTCAGAAGCTGTTGAAAAGATTATCTGTGTAAGAGACAGAGAGAGATAAAGTGAGAGAGAGAAGCTGCTTGTGGAAGCAGGGATGGCACAGTGTCTGTTAAAACTGAGACAGAAAAATAAATAAATAAATAAATACATTTGGAATCAGCTGACTTCTAAAAGACAACTTAAAAGTGAACAGACATGATTTGAAACTGGTTGAGAAACCAAGAAGAAGCAAATTTTGAGAATGAGCAGTTCATATTTATGTGTCCTGATTAAGGTAGTGTTTTAGCACTACATATAATAAAGTTAAACAACAAACTTTAAAAGAAGATTATTCTGAATCTGATAAAGAAGATGATCCAGAATAAAATTGGGACGAGCTTTAAGTGGATTGATATCCAGCTCTGTCTATTAAGGGTAGTTATGACTACTTTTGTCATTTATGATGTTGAATTACACTCTGGATTAGTAAATGCTGTAGATTTAGAGACAGAGACAAAGTGATAGATTGGCTGAAGTCACTATTGAAATTATCCAGAGACTCCATCTCATTTATGAAATGCTGGAGGGCGAACAAAGGAATAAAAAATAAATAAATAAATAAATAGTAAAAAATAAAAATAAAATAAAAAGTTTAAGTTGTATTGTTCATAAAAAGGAAAGCATGACATATGACTTATAAACAGAACTACGATTAATGTAAGAGAATAATAAAAATAAAAAAAGACTGTGATGCTCTCTGTGTGACTGGGATTGAGATGAGGTAAAAATAGGGATTGTTTTAAAACAAGTTTAAAATAAATTTTGGAATTATAGTACAAACTTGAATACTTTATTAAAGTAATTTGTATGACAGCAGGGAGCAGGTGGGGTAAAGTCTAGAAAGGTGGAGGTTTTGATATGGAGAGAAGAGGAATGAAGGCAGAAAGACAGCATACATGTGAATGAATGAGAGGAAACCAAGTGGAACAGTGAGGTTTACAGGGAAAAGAGAAGTAGGGGAAGAAGTCTGTGCAGGCAGGTTGGAATGGGTGGAGAAAGGTGTCAAGTCTGTTGATTGATAAAAGAGAAAGGAAAGGTGTACGGGACAGTAGTGAGACCAGAGATGGTGTATGGTTTGGAGACAGTTGCACTAAGGAATTGAGCTAGATGGAGGAAGATGATTCGTTTTGACAACCCCTGAAGGGAACAGCCGAAAAGAAAAGAAGATTAAATAATATGAAAACCATTTGTAAGTTCTTGGTAAAATTATGATAATTTTGGAGTTTTAATTGACAAAACATTGAATGAAAAAATGTACTTTGAAGGAAATCCTAATTATTATATCATATTATACCTTATTATATCCTAATTGATAAAGAATTGGGTATTGAATATGATTAATCATTAATGTCACAAGAGAAAGATGAGTGAACGAGCTAATTGAATGTGATACAACCACATAATTGTCGTTCTGATAAAGTTTTCAACATTAATTAATTTTGATTTATGTTCATAAGAATATGATGTACAGTGAAGAACTGTACAGATCTAGATGTAAACAAGACGTTGAGGTTGAGGATAGTGACCTCAGACATTTGAGCTTTAAACATAAGTCATGCCTGGGCAGAGGAGTCATCTGAACTGTGGGCAAAGCACAAATATAAACTGAAGGATGTTTATATATTAATATATATATGTAGACTTAAGGGCTTAGATTAATTATTATCTATATATTACTTATTTTTTGTTGTTCAATTTGAATTGGACCTCTATTGGAGTCTGTGATGATTTGGATTAATCAAGAGAAACAATGATTGTTTCTTCCTTCATGTTTTCTAACAGTGTGTATTTGGTCTCTAAGGAGGGACTGAGGATCTGTCCTAGGAATGTTTGATGTGTCACTAAACAGTTGATAGCAACAAGGTGTCGTGTGCTGGATTTTGTAGGTTTCACACCCCTAAATTGACAGGAGTGCAGTGAGAGTGCTTACTCACTTAGCCTGGCTTGCAGATATGAAATATAAATCGTATATTTACTTTCACTGAAACACGAAAGAATCAAGATAAAGATTGCCTGGTTAAGACTGAAGCCCTGACTGAAGCATGTTGATGAAAGGTACAAGTGTAACAATATACACACAATTATGTTTTGCGTTCGGATTTGCGCATGATTTTGGGGCATTGTGAAAACACTGGAAACCGTCTCGCCATTTTGCGAATTGTGTCTGTTCCTCTAGACGCAATTTTTCTTGCCTGGCCGGGTTGATATCTGTAAATGCGCAGCGCACACTAATAACAAAGATTTGATTTCAACAGGAAATGTGAGAGCAGATGAGGCTGCAAAGCCCGGGGCAGAGCAGCAGTCAAAATAACCATAATGTCTTTTGATATATGTGAAATTAACAAAAATGCTTTCACTTTACAGAGTATGGAGACCTTCGCCACAACAGCAGAGACAGCTGTGGAAACGATGTGGCTGCACCGTTCAAAATGGTGTGGTGATGGCAAGCCTTGTTTACCCCAAAAATTATTCGATCATTATGCTAGATGGCTGCATGGATGACCAGGCAGCCAAAGGGGGAATTATTAAATATAAAACTATCTGGGGTACAGTATTTGATGAAATTTTTTGAAAAACTAAACTGTCTGCGGTACAGTATTTGAGTATTTGATGAACATTTTTGAAAAACAACAAACAACAAAAAAAACAACAACAGAGGCCTACAGCAAATCTGAGACCATTTGAAAAAGTTTTTCGGAAAACCACCATTCATAGGAATGGAAGGGGGGTAAACAATAGCTTACATCAATAGAATTGCGAATTATTGCAAAATAAATGTCTTTGCTGTTTGTCTAAGATCTGTGTGCAGGTTAAGGGACCCGATATGGTGATATGGGACCGTAGAGCTGGAAGGCGTAAAAGTGGCTAGAGCTTTTGTCATGCTGATGATGACAGAAATGGCCGTCAAGGTGGCTGAGAGAGAGAGAGAGAGACATGGGTGCATGCGAGCCATTGCAGACGAGGAGAAGGAGCTGAGAGGAGAAGAGCAGGAGGCACATGTCTGTGCGGGCCGAGATCAAACACAAACATCACTTGGCATTATGATCTGAGGAGCAGAGAAACTGGCAAAACGTGGCGCTGAGGCAACCATTTCTCAAGTTAGAACCTATTGTAAGCCAAATGAATCGAGACTCACGTAGAAGGTGATTGGACAGGATATACAACCGGTTGGTCCATCTGAAGAGAGGTGGTGCCTTTTCATTAAGAGAGCAGAAAAGACTACAAGCACATCAAAGACTAATCCTCCTGACTTTCTGGGTGTACAACTGTGGGATTCATCTTGGCAACTAAAAGGACGGAGCAAGTAAAGTCGTGACAACCTTTCCGAGCGCCTGGACTGTGAGGCTTGAAGAGAACAACATTAATACACATTTTAAATTTTTCTTGTGAGTTATCAAAGAATGATAAAAGGGGGAATTGTTGAAGAAATTTTAATAATTTATGTTTGAGTTCACACAAGAAGTCAACATCTGTTTCTGCCATAATAAAACACCATAAGACAGTGTCTTTTGAAACCCAGGGGGTAGGGACGGGAACCCTAGTTTGAGAGTTTTCCCTCATCAGAGGTGTCGGCTAATCTAAATTAGATCTAAGACCACTGTTTGTTGGTTTTCATTTAAATGAGTTCTAAGACAGAAAGGGGGGCCATGTATGTGTGTGTGTTTCTTATTTTCCCCTGTAGGTACAGGGACCATTGTGACCCATGACAAAAGGGTTGGGGGGGAGACATTTGCTTCATCTTTCCTTTTGTTTCTGTAAAACACTGACACAAGAGTATAAAAGGTTGGACCTCCTTTTGTTTCCTCAGTTCACACTCGACGCAGGCATTGCCTGGTTGATTGTGGATTCATTCTTGCAAGAATTAAATCTTTATAAAGACACAATTGGCTAAGGTTTGTCTCTTATTCAGAAATGCAACGGAGTTAATATAATTTTGCCTATACAGTAGATCAGCGCTTTTTCTGCTGAGGAGCCAACTAGTGACTTGGACTCCCAGCAGAAGCACAGCACCTGACGATGGGACGTACGTCTCCGTTCCCTTCTTCAGGGAACGAGGGTTACATACTTAACCGAGACGTTCCCTTTCAGTCGGCGTTCGACGTACGTCAGAACCGAACCGACGAATTGGGATCCCTATTGAAAACGCCAGGATGCTGGCCCTTCCAGCGTCCTGCTTGAGCACACTGTACCGTCTAGTATGGTACGGAAGCCAGGGCTCCAAGCAGGGAGGACAGTCACTGCTGTTTCTGCAAGACCCACTCAGAATGACTATTGGATAACCCTGGGATGGAACACTGCGGACCACAGCCCCTAAGGGCATGGTGGTAGAGTACACATGTAGCGACAATGGGAGATGGTAGTGAGTTAATAATTAACCATATGACCGAATGACCAGAGCTCAGATAATCACGTATCCTGGGATGATGTAATCACCCTACAGAGGTCCCTTGTACTGCAACTATACTACTAATTAACTGATGAGGTGCCACATTATAATCCCAAAGAAAGGATTTTGTGTGCTAAAGTCCTGGACACCTTAGGCCTTTTGGGTTGCAGCATACACGTCATCCAAACAACCCCCCTGCTTTCGACCTCTGACCCATACACACACACATACACAGAGAAACTGCTCTGAGAACACACAGATCAGCAATATATGGACTTTTAGATTAGATTACCTCTTCAATGTACTGTGTTGTATTGTGATGATGCAATGTTTTATATGATGTTTTGAAGTAACTTGGACGTTTACTGCATGTGAAATCAACTTCTGTAGGCTAGTAACTGTAAATTCTGTATCTCTGCATTCTCAAATGTCAATACTGTCATTCATGGTATCACTGGAATCGCAGACGCCCAACGGCGACGATTTCGGTGCTTAAATATGCGACAAAATCATCAATATGAAACTATACACTTTCCGGGAAAAGAAAGAAAGATCGACTCTTAATAAATCACCCATCTTTGTTAGAGTCACAAGGAAGTGGGGGCTTTCAATAGGAACAGAGGGGGTCTTGTGACCACTCATCTTCTGACTGAATTATCTCTGCCTGTTCCATCTATAAAAACCTAGACCCACAATGTCTCTTTGCGAGCACCTTCCGCCAAAGACAGACCCACGCTTCGGCGCTTCCAACTTGAGAGATGGGATGAAGAGATGAACGATTGAGCACGAGAGCGGGCAAGGAGAGATGGGAAAACCTGCCCGAGAGACACGCCAGCAATCACGCCCGGAAAACTCCTCCAAGAACGCCATCCAAGCTTCATTGTCTTGAGGAGAACCTTAAGAAAATGCAACAGACCTACACACCTAAAACTTAAATGCAAGTATCCTATTTCGCAAACAAACTGCGCTTAAAGGTTGTCTTGACCATTCCTGTTTATGGGAATAGTATGAATTTAACTGGGGCCTCTTGGAAAGAACTGCGTGATAAAAGTTGTCTCCATCTCTCTCTCTCTCTCTCTCTCTCTCTCTCTCTCTCTCTCTCTCTCTCTCTCTCTCTCTCTCTCTCTCTCTCTCTCTCTCTCTCTCTCTCTCCCTCTCTCACTCTCCCTCTCTCTCTCTCTCTCTCTCTCTCTCTCTCTCTCTCTATCTGTACTTTATGTCATTCGTTATAAGTTTTGATTTTCCCTTGTATGTTGTTTGTTTTATTACCCACATGTATATGCATATTTTACCCTGTGTGAAATCGTAGTTTTTGTATACTTTAGTTGATTATTAAAATCCAATAATTTCATTGAAGTGAATGCTTTGCTCATAGATTTGAAGTCACTGACGACGTAAGATCTTAGCTACAAATTAAGCTTGATTTTCGTGTTACTATTTCAGTAATACAAATTGTACAAACTTATGAAATATTATTTGTCCTGATCAAACAGATTGGTATTTCTTCGAGTTTGTAAGATTGATATTCGATGAAGAAATCCCATTTTCCACTCGCAAGACGAGAGGAAAATCTGGATAACTGAAATCGACTTTGATAATAACTGGACTGAAAGTCCCATTATAAGGTTAATAACTTATGTACAACCAGCGAGTCACATTATAGACTCATTAATATGAGTCCCTTTTAAAATAATTATTCCCCGAGACTCGTTAGTGCTACATTATTTTGGTGGAGAATTAATTCGGGCAAGTTTCAAACTTTATTTTTATGAGCAATATTCACATATGTATTTTTGGGTATTAATATTTCACACGCGCGTTCAATTTTTTTTTCTTTTTGGGAATTGTGAGACAAACCGCGCAAAGCGAACTCACTCACTACTACGGCACGAGGCCGAGCTCAGCGCAAGCATAACAGATGCTAAAAAATAAAATAAAAAAATTTAAAAAAAAAATGCAATATTACATGTTCCACAGAGATGAAGATATCTTTGTGATGCCTGTAGACATGTACAATGTTGCGTCATCCCGCGTGATGTGAACGAAGAAAACTTCTGTCGACGTGGAAGATTGGAACAGGGCGAGACTCCCCTGTCCAATAATAGGCCTAATATTATATCATTAAGATAAACGATAGCTCCCGGTTTAACATTTGGCTTAGCTACCCAAAAAGGAGACCTAACACATTTTTAATCATATGCTGAAAACCTCAGCCGTTGATAAATTTGTCTATCGGAGTTCTATGATGTGAAGTAAACAGACGTTAATTCCTGTATCCACATTCTTGTTATATTTTAATTCTTGTGCCACTGCAGCACAAAAGAGACCTAGAACTTTGAATCAGATGTTGAAAACGTCAGTTTTGACAAAGGTCTATTGGACTTAAATGTGATGTAAACAGATGTTAATTCCTGTAACCACATGTTTCTCGTGCCAATACACGAAAGGATCGCCGCGATCAAAAACATTAATTGTGATTGTTGATAATTCTGTGCGCAGTCACAGGAAGTGACCTAACGGCTCTAGAATTACACATCACCATAGCTTCATCCCGAAGGGGGGCGGAACAGCCCCACCGGGTGAGCATTCCCCAGAACTGACCCTAGTCTGGATGAACTCTACTGCGCCATCGTGTGGGCAGTTTCGGATAGTTCTACTCTCCGCTATTAATTTTGACTGCCTAGTTAAAGCATGTGAATTGTTTATTGATTACTGTTAGTAACGTTTTCATTCATACAAATTTACTGGCGTTAGGCAGCGACCTTTCTCAGGTTTTCTCTCTCACTGATTAAACAACCTTATTTTAATTTGAGTTTAAAAGGAAAAATGATTTTCTCTAACTTCAATTGAAATCAGGTCCTCAAATTACTAACGGTCCACTTGGAAGGAAGGACGCCACCGTGTGGCCGTACCTTGCCAAGTCAGCTTACAGCTCTCTCCTTTTTCTTTTTCTTTTTCTCTCTCCCTTCTTCCAATTCTGGGTGAAGCACATTTTTCCTGTTTTCCTCTTGTGATTAATTTTCTTTTGGATTACTGATTTAACTTTAACGTTATTTAAACTCTCCTTAGAGGCTTATTTCAATTTAATTTAAACTTGTTTTGAATTTAATTTGAATTAAGTGGGTCGTTTCAATTGTTTATTTGATTTGAAAAGTTTCTCTTTATTTTTAAATTTTTATTTTATTTTATTTTTATTACTCAAATTTAATTTTTTTAATTTAATCTCATTTAGTTCTTTTTTCTCTCTCCTTTCTTTCGTTTTCTTTCACTTGGGTTAGGTTCGTTTTGATAATTACCAAAAGTATCGAAAACACCTTTTGTTTTATCAGTATTTGATAGAAACCCTTGTTTTGTTTTAGTTTTCCAAATTAGCTCTTGATATATAATTTTCCATTTCCTTTCCGGTAAACAAGAGAGTTTTAATTAATTTTAATTTCACCTTTTTACCCTCTTTGTGTATCTGTTGAAAGGCTAACAGGCATCTGTGGTGAATTGAGAATCGACTCAAATTGGTCCCCACGAGCAAAGTCGTCCGACCGACATGACCGACACAGGGTAACGGGACCGAGGACACGGCAGTTGGGTGTTTGGGAACGCTCGGAGGCCGGCTGCGCTGCTAAATTTTCCACCTGAGCGACCTCAATTCTCCCCAGATGAACTGAAATGAGATAAAACCCATAATATAAGCCAGATATTAGATATCCCCCAAGTATATCCTGAGCATTTGGCCCACCTTTCCTCTCTAAGCCGCACCCTCTTCCAACGTTTTCCTACCCCGATAGCCACACGTGCTGTAGGCCCTATCAGAAACTCTTACAAAGGGTAGCAGGCTTAGCCTTTTTGTTTTCTCTAACAATCCCAGCGTTCGCGCTTATTCTCCTTTCATTGCAGACTAATTCATTTCTACTTTTGTTTTACTGTGCTTTTCCCTATCTTCACTGTTCGGACTGTTGCAATTTTGTTTTCTTTCAGTTCACCAAGAGACCCCAAGGAATACTAAGTAATAGAGGGACAACCGAGCAGCCGGCGTCACTAGGTGACCCACAGGGCTACTGCCTGTCAAAATCTCTATTTCAGGCTGACCCACAATTTGGCCCGCCTAATTGTTTAACTATCTAACTGTCTACATCAGTTAGCCAAAATTCTTATCAACGGCATAGTCCGCACGATAACTCGTTCGCCTTAGAACAAACTTGCATTGGCCCTTTGTGTGTGTGTGTGTGTTGTGTTTCTCTCGCCCACAGTGAACCAGTATGTCCCGGTCATCCAGCCCCCCTGTCCCTTGGGACAGCCTAGAGATATGGCTGAAAGCTATGACGAGCGCTGTTCTGTCCAAGGACGCCAGGGACCTGCGGCAGCTGAGCCAGGAGCAACTGGACACTGAGCTAGACAAGCTGATGGCACACGATCCGACACAGAGTTACCCTCACAAAGAACTGGCCAAGATCCTCGGGAGCCTCGCTCACAACCTTGTTGCCCAGGCACGACTCAGCGAAAAGAGCAACGCCGACCTGGAACAGGAAACGGCAGCGCTAAAGCTCCAAGCCGAGGAGGCCTGGAGAAACCAGGCCCTCGTCCAGAGTCAGCTAGATCAGCTACTTCTAGAGACCGGAAAAGAGGACGAGACGGACACAGAACAAGAAAAGGAAGTAGAAAGACTTCAAAAAGCCCTGGAAAATCTTCGTCTGGACACAGACCGCAGAGAACAGTCGGAGCAAGATGCCAGAAAAGAACTCAGCAAACAGCTCCGACGTGCCGAAGCTCTCCTAGAGAGAGCCAACACAGAACTTAAAGAAAGAGACGCTAAAGGCAACGCCTATGAAAAACACTTGCAGGCTGCCCGAACTGAGATCGATGAGCTTGTCCAGCAAAGACGTGAGCTCAAAGATGAACTTGACCATGTTCACAGAGAACTTAAACATTCGTATAAACTGCAAGGTGACCGGGAAGGGGAGACACACCACACAGAGTTTCCCCCGACCAGCAGGTCCGCACCTTTTAGCCAAGAACCTAGAGCTAAAAGGAGGGGTGACAGCCCACCATTCAGAATGTCACCCGCCAGCTTCCACGAATTCCCGTCAGCAGCGGAGGAAAGGGAGCCCTTCCAGGAAGTCAAGGTCAACCGCCACAGCCATGTAGCTTCCAAAGACCTTGACAAGCTGGCCCGAAACATCCCTACATTCAGCCCAGACCCTGCGGGAGGACACGACGTTCACGCCTACTTGCAAGACATAGACTTTCACCTGCAGACTATCGCTAACGCGAACACTTGGGACAGATTGTACCTACTCAGAATCACGTCTAACCGTGAGGTACGTAGCTTTCTAGACCGTCAACCAGAGACTGTCAAAGCAAACTACGGACATCTACGACACGCCCTAATTCGTGAATACTCTGATCCAGAATCAGACCAGGGGCTCATCACTGCTGTGGACCTCAGGCAAAACCGACTTGAAACCTCACAGAACTTTTATAACCGACTGCGACGTGCCTACTTCGGAGCACGAAACGAACCAGGCATGGAGGAAGATGTCAACTTCAAAACCCTGTTCCTCCGAAACCTGCACCCCACAATCAGTCACCATCTGGGAGTTCTGGCTTGTCCACGCAGCATGACCACCCAACAGTTGAGAGATCTGGCCCACAAGGCTTACACCAAGCAAAAGGCCATCTCTGAAAAGACTGTAAAACACCCCACCATTTGCCCTGTCTCTGAGCATCATCCAGAGCTGACCCTAGAGGGCGCCCAACAGAATCACAGTTACAGACCCGTCAACAGAGAGTCTAAACCATTCCAAGCCAGCAGAGGGCAGCGTGATCGTGGTGATGCCCATCCAAGGTACCAGAACGATCGCTCTGGGGGTCCCTGGGACCGGCCTCGCCCCCTCCACCACCAAAAGGGGGGGGGCACATGGGAAGCCGGCCGGCAACCCAGAAGGAACCAAACCCGATCTCCCAGAACACCAAGCCCAGGAAGCCGGCAGAGGGGTCACTCTCGACGTGATACTGGTAAGCTCGGACTGGAGCACACACCTAACAAGGAAAGTGCGGCCAACTCCGAAGCTGCAGAACTGCTAAAGGTACTGAAAGAATTTCTCCAAAAGAAACCTTACAAGGAAGACAAGAAGGATGAGCCAGACACCGTATGACTAGACGTGACGCCTGAAATCAACCTTCCTGACCTTTCTGCAACTGAACCAAACACCCAGAACACTGTTTCCCAACCACAGACTATTGAACGAGCTGTTGCATCCCACGTCAGCAACACACATTCACTCCAGCTGACGGCAACACCTCCTGACCGAGACAGCACCACTCCACACACCAAGATACATGAAAGCGCTGTTTTGGTTATCTGCACTCACAATGAGACATATCCCGACCGCTCACCGATCAACACACAGGTCCCGAAACCCAGACTCCTAGGGAACCTGATCGAGAAGGGAATGGCTCGAAAACTCTACCTAACCATCACCTTGGAAAATGAACTGAGACTCGAAGCCCTCGTTGACACCGGCTCCGACCTCACGTTGATATCTGCCCAACTGTTTGAAAAACTCAAATGTGAAGCACAGAGACAGAACCGCACTCTTAACCTTCACACATGTAAACTGAATGTGCAGTCATACAGCCAGAACGACATCCAGCTCAGAACTGTAGCTCCCATTCACCTGGCAATTGGGCCCATGAATCTTGTACATCCTATCTATGTGTCACCTTTGAACACTTACCCGTTTCTCATCGGCAAAGACCTGCTGGACCGCTTTGAACCCTTACTGGACTTCAAACAGCTGAAATTCTGGGCTCAAGTGCGAGAACCTCTCCCCCTCCAGACCCACAGGCCGTCTGAGCCAGACTGTCAAGTCACAGAGGTCACGGGAACTCCTGCAGCCAGCCATGAGAACACAGCCCAAGGCCCAGAGGAAGTTTCAAGTTCGCTACTCTGCACATTTCAGCTCACCATAAACTCTGATACATACAGCCCCACGGTCATGACTGACCTGCAGCTGAATGACATCACCACAACGAACAGTATCCTTGCACTGTGGGCAGACAACTCAGCCAAAAGTCTCTCACTGTGCAATGCAATCAGTAAAAACACACCACACGGCGACATGTGGGCACCCCCAAACCCCACATCCAGCCCCATCGTTGCAGTGCTAACCCACAACAAGCGATCGGCACCGGCTACAATGCCCGCCTCGCAGCTGCTATCGCTAACTCCGCAGTTTTCCAACAACGATAGTGCGGATAGGCAAGCCTCTGACACTGCAATAAAGACAATTCTTGACCACCTCTCAGACCCCTCCAACCACCCTATCACTGACTCTGAGCTCATTGATGACTCTAGCCACAGACATCTACATAACTCCAGACACATGATGCGTATTCTGGACAACATTCTCTGGTTTGCACCCGATGGCAACACAGCGCCACGGCTTGTGGTGCCACGGTCGCAAAGGGGGGTGATGCTAATGTACGCCCACAACACACCATGTGCTGGACACCACAGCACCAGAGCCACGTATGACACACTGAAACAGGTGGCATACTGGCCTGAGATGCATCAAGATGTGGCAGAGTATGTTAGAGAATGGCTGGTTTGCTGCCAGTTCCAACCAGCAAACCCGAACCACAGAGCCCCACTGCAACACGGAGGGATCATGTTCCCATGGTCAAACCTACAAATCGACCGGGAAGAACCCCTGCCCAGGTCCACAAAAGGCAAAAAGTACTTTCTCACAGTGGTGCGCCAGTTTACCAAGTGGGTAGAGTGTCTGCCAGCACCCAACGACACTGCCCAGACCACGTCATACCCCCTGATGAATCACATCTTTTTCCTGTCAAGATTGCCACTGAGAATCAACTCAGACAGAGGCATCCACTTCACTACCGAGATCATGCAACAGATCTGGAAATGCCTAAGAGACGCGGCCGTGATCATCCACCTGTGCCTCCAGTCAACCAGAGGCCAGCCGCCACCAGATATCAGCACACCAGGACCAGCCTCAGGCATTGTACTGAGAGACCAACCTGGACTCCTGATCACAAATTGCCGGACGCACAGCCAGAAAGTGTACGTTCGACTCGACTCCCACAACACGTCTACAGAGCACACTACCCTCGCACAGTAGCCCAGTACAGCTGGGCCGGAGCCCGCTGGACTGAGGACTCTCTCCACCATGCAGAGGTCGATGTCAAGTTGTGTGGACACAACCGCCGCTGACACTGCCCTATGCATCTCTATGATCATCGGCAATACCCTCACCTTGGGCATAGCCTTCCTCCTGTACAGGACATTCAACTAGATGAGGACCTCCACAGCCAAACTCACGACAGCTGTGTCGGAAGGTCTCCGATGGAAACCCCGGAGGGAAGGTACCACGCCAGAAGCAGATGCGAACCTCATCGGGCTGGCTCCTCAGCCATAACAAACACCTGCTATCTGACCCGACCCCATTCATCTACCATCCAAACCATTGTCATCAGAGGTTGTCCGATAATGACGATAAGACCTTATCGAACAACCAAGGGGGGAATGTAGCGACAATGGGAGATGGTAGTGAGTTAATAATTAACCATATGACCGAATGACCAGAGCTCAGATAATCACGTATCCTGGGATGATGTAATCACCCTACAGAGGTCCCTTGTACTGCAACTATACTACTAATTAACTGATGAGGTGCCACATTATAATCCCAAAGAAAGGATTTTGTGTGCTAAAGTCCTGGACACCTTAGGCCTTTTGGGTTGCAGCATACACGTCATCCAAACAACCCCCCTGCTTTCGACCTCTGACCCATACACACACACATACACAGAGAAACTGCTCTGAGAACACACAGATCAGCAATATATGGACTTTTAGATTAGATTACCTCTTCAATGTACTGTGTTGTATTGTGATGATGCAATGTTTTATATGATGTTTTGAAGTAACTTGGACGTTTACTGCATGTGAAATCAACTTCTGTAGGCTAGTAACTGTAAATTCTGTATCTCTGCATTCTCAAATGTCAATACTGTCATTCATGGTATCACTGGAATCGCAGACGCCCAACGGGGACGATTTCGGTGCTTAAATATGCGACAAAATCATCAATATGAAACTATACACTTTCCGGGAAAAGAAAGAAAGATCGACTCTTAATAAATCACCCATCTTTGTTTGAGTCACAAGGAAGTGGGGGCTTTCAATAGGAACAGAGGGGGTCTTGTGACCACTCATCTTCTGACTGAATTATCTCTGCCTGTTCCATCTATAAAAACCTAGACCCACAATGTCTCTTTGCGAGCACCTTCCGCCAAAGACAGACCCACGCTTCGGCGCTTCCAACTTGAGAGATGGGATGAAGAGATGAACGATTGAGCACGAGAGCGGGCAAGGAGAGATGGGAAAACCTGCCCGAGAGACACGCCAGCAATCACGCCCGGAAAACTCCTCCCAGAACGCCATCCAAGCTTCATTGTCTTGAGGAGAACCTTAAGAAAATGCAACAGACCTACACACCTAAAACTTAAATGCAAGTATCCTATTTCGCAAACAAACTGCGCTTAAAGGTTGTCTTGACCATTCCTGTTTATGGGAATAGTATGAATTTAACTGGGGCCTCTTGGAAAGAACTGCGTGATAAAAGTTGTCTCCATCTCTCTCTCTCTCTCTCTCTCTCTCTCTCTCTCTCTCTCTCTCTCTCTCTCTCTCTCTCTCTCTCTCTCCCTCTCTCTCCCTCTCTCTCTCTCTCTCTCTCTCTCTCTCTCTCTCTATCTGTACTTTATGTCATTCGTTATAAGTTTTGATTTTCCCTTGTATGTTGTTTGTTTTATTACCCACATGTATATGCATATTTTACCCTGTGTGAAATCGTAGTTTTTGTATACTTTAGTTGATTATTAAAATCCAATAATTTCATTGAAGTGAATGCTTTGCTCATAGATTTGAAGTCACTGACGACGTAAGATCTTAGCTACAAATTAAGCTTGATTTTCGTGTTACTATTTCAGTAATACAAATTGTACAAACTTATGAAATATTATTTGTCCTGATCAAACAGATTGGTATTTCTTCGAGTTTGTAAGATTGATATTCGATGAAGAAATCCCATTTTCCACTCGCAAGACGAGAGGAAAATCTGGATAACTGAAATCGACTTTGATAATAACTGGACTGAAAGTCCCATTATAAGGTTAATAACTTATGTACAACCAGCGAGTCACATTATAGACTCATTAATATGAGTCCCTTTTAAAATAATTATTCCCCGAGACTCGTTAGTGCTACACACATAAGGACTAGCCTAGCAGGGTAGTGCAACATATGGCAGTCTCTAGGGTGGTTCCAACCTAATTGTAGGGGGGAAAGAACACGCCCAGAGACGACAGAACGGGCTCTGTCCAGGAAAAGACACGGAGCTAGCCCGAAGGGTAGCTGGTACCATGGAGGAATATACATATGGGGTTGCCATGAGGGAACCGCTACATATGGAACCCAGCCTACAACCACGTTTCACAAGCATACGGGTGCAGGCCTGGCGTCAGACGGTACGCAACGTCTGACACCGATGGGGTGACGGAGGAGCTCAACAGGGTTAGCCGGTTTCCCGGGGAACACAACTGGAGACAATAGACGCACGTATCCGGCCTAGAGAGCGGGAGTGGCGTTTGCAAGCCGACACTTAGAACGGGCACTTAACGCTCCTGGCCACTGGGGGCGAGGATGCGGGAAGAAACTGGCTCTACACGGAGGCTATAGAATCTAGCGAACATGTTAGGTGTCGCCCAGCCCGCAGCTCATATGTCTGTCAGCGAGGCGCCTTGAGCCAGCGCCCAAGAAGAAGCAACACTCCTAGTGGAGTGTGCTCTTACTCCGAACGGGCAAGGCACATCTTGGAACTGGTAAGCCAAAACTATAGCATCCACTATCCAGTGGGCTAACCTCTGCTTGGAGACAGCCTTTCCCTCCTGCTGGCCTCTGTAACAGACGAAGAGTTGCTCTGAGGTCCGAAAACTTTGGGTCCGGTCGATGTAAGCGCAAATAGCGCGGACCGGACACAGCAAAGCTAGGGCTGGGTCTGCCTCCTCCGAAGGCAGCGCTTGCAGGTTCACACCTGATCTCGGATGGGAGTTGTAGGAACCTTGGGCACATATCCGGGCCGAGGTCTCAGGACAACATGAGAGTTACCGGGCCCGAACTCTAGGCACGATTCGTTGACCGAAAGTGCATGCAGGTCCCCTACCCTCTTGATAGAGGCCAATGCGGTCAGGAGCACTGTCTTCATTGACAATATCTTAAGCTCACAAGACGCCAAACGCTCGAAGGGAGGGCTCTGAAGTGCTCTGAGCACTAGAGCTAAGTCCCAAGAGTGTATCGAGGTTGGGCGAGGAGGATTTTCTCTACTTGCACCTCTGAGGAACCTGACGACTAGGTTGTGCTTCCCCACGGACTTACCTCCTAATGCATCGTGGTATGCCGCTATTGCGGCGGCATATACTTTAAGGGGGGAGGGAGACAGCCTTCGCTCCAACCCACCTTGCAGGAAGGAAAGCACGACACTAATCGAACACCTTCGGGGGTCTTCCCGGCGGGAAGTGCACCACTCAACGAACAGGTTCCACTTCAGAGCATAGAGGCGCCTCGTAGCTGAAGAGATGGTATCTACGGCTGCTTGTGGTAGTCCATCTATCAATTGATATGCCAATGCAATTGCGGCCCCGTCCACAGACCTGCAACTGCATGCCCATTGTGCGTGGCCCCCCCAGCCGGTGGCAGAGGCATCCGTGTACAGCACAGCATGCCTGGACACTTGTTCTAAGGGCACCCAGGCCCGGAGAAACGAAGTGCTGGACCACGGGCTGAAGGTTTGGCGGCAGTAAGGAGTCACTGGGACCCGGTACTGACCGCTCTGCCACACCCACCTCGGTACTCGGCCATTGAGCCAGCGTTGAAGCGGTCTCATATGAAGCAATCCGAGCGGCGTTACCGTGGCTGCAGATGCCATATGCCCCAGGAGCCTCTGAAAGAATTTCAGTGGGACCGCTTTCCTGCCCTTGAACATATTCAAGCAGTTCAACACCGAATGGACTCGCTCCTCGGTGAGGCGCGTAGTCCGGTTGACTGAGTCCAACTCCATGCCGAGATAAGAGATCCTCTGTGTGGACAGAGTTTGCTCTTCTCTCGGTTGACCCGAAGGCCCAACAGGCTGAGGTGACTGAGCACCAGGTCCCTGTGTTCGCACAACTGGTCCTTCGACTGGGCCAGTATCAGCCAATCGTCGAGGTAGTTTAGGATATGAACGAGGCGGCCTGGGAAGACCTAGTCAGGCCCCCAGGGACCGTGGAAGCGGGACCAACGGCACCACAGATGTGCCCGGGGTGGGGCAGCGAAGCGGAGTGCTCTGGCCCGACTTGGGAGGCCCGGAGGCGGCCCGCAGTGTTGCCTGAACACTCCTGGTCTGGACAGAGGGTGGGTGAGAAGGCCCGGAGGCGTCCTCGAGGCCCACTCTGCTGTCCACTGCCGAGGCAGGGAGGTGGAGTACTCAGCCCCGACTCTGGAGGCCCGGGGGCGGCCCGGAGTGTTGACTGAGTACTCCAGGGAGAGGCAGCTTGTGGGGGAGAAGGCCCGGGGGCGTCCTCGAGACCCACACTGCTGCCCCCTGGCAAAGGGAGGGGAGGAAAGGAGTGACAAGGCCCTTGGGAGTCGCACACTGCCAACCTGACCCTCATGGGGCCCAGAGAGAGAGGAAACTGCTCTTTTTGTGATAATGTGGGTACCGCTGGACTCCGGATGTTATGTGACCAGTGCAGACCCCCCGGTCCTCCTCCGGGGGGTGGGGGAGGGATGCGGACATCATCTCCCTCAGAGCAGCTCCTGTTCTCCCTGGGCTGCCCGTCTCAGGGCCGCTTCCCCTTGCGCTTGCCGGCAGGCTTGGCTGGACCCTGGGTGGGTTGGGCGGCCCCCTTGGGTCCGGCACCCTGCTTCGCGGGTGGAGGCTGCTGCTTGGGCTTGGCAGGGGCCGAGGCCGAGGCGGACGCCGGGGGACGCCCTCGGCAACGAGCAGACAGGGGGGCTGCCCCTGGCGGCTGGGTGGAGGCAGCAGCGGGCCGCCGGGGCAGGATGTTCTTTATGGCCTTCTTGGTCACCGAGAACTGCTGGGCAAAGTCCTCGATGGCGTCGCAGAAGAGGCCGGCCTGACAGACAGGGGCGTTCAAAAAGCAAACCTTGTCCGAGTCCCGAGAAACCAATCGTCCAGCCGCGAAGGTTCGGGACGTGGTCGAGGGTTCCACTCAAGCCCGACACTTGCGGCGGCCCGGGCAAGCGTAGCCGTAAGCTCTGGGTCGGACTAGGGCAGAGCTGTCACATCCCGAAGGGGGCAATGCAGCAGAATCTTCATCCTCGGAGCCCATTAGTTCGTCCCCGATGCAGCGACCGACATCTCATCGTCTGCCGGAGCCCCGAAAGTAACGACTGGCGCTCCACGCGGGAGGTCAGCGCGCCCTACCGGAAGCTCCACTGGCGCAGTGGAGGGGGAAGGGGGCCCGAGCCGTCTGACCCGTCGGGTTTGCCCTGACCGTCACCCTCAGGTCCCCACCAAGGTCTTCAGCCAAAGTAGCAGCCCTCTGCTTCGCAGCTGGAGGACCGCTAGATCGGGGGATGCGCAATGGTGCTCCACCTCTTCTGAGGTACTGGAGTCTGGACCGTAGCACTGCGATGGTCATATTCCCGCAATGGGAACATGACTCATCCACGAACGCAGACTTAGCGTGCTGAGCGCCCAAACACGTGAGACAACGAACGTGCCCGTCAAGCGGAGACAGAAATCGACCGCACCCAGAAACACACGGTTTGAATGACGTCTTGAAAAAGACGCAGGGTCAAACCATGTTGCTCTTTTGTGAATGGAAAACTGCTCTTTTAGCGTGCTGAAACACTCAAGGAGATGACCGCGGCTCCACACAGTACGATCGTGCAAGCCTGTGTGAGCTCTCAGTGTGTGTGTGTGTGTAATGTACAACGCCCAGCGAACCAACAGCTCTTTGTTTGAATGGGAAACCGCCCACAGAACCAACAAGCTCTTTTAGTTTCACTTTTGTCAGTCTATCACTTGCTGATGCGCCTTATCACCCGCACTGGCAGTTTTCTCTCACTAGACTCATAGTCAAACACTCTTCGTAGGAAACAGCAAAACAATTATTCGGCTCCGAAGTAGAAAGCGCTGATCTACCATTCCACTGCCTGTTTTATACACGCGCTAGGGGCGGAGCGTGGAATGCGTGGATCGCATGCCAAATTTCATTGGCTCGTTTTTATACACTCGAAGTGGGATTGGTCTCTAAAGTCAGATCCCAATTCGTCTGTTCATTTCTGACGCAAGTCGAACGTGACTGACTGAAAGGGAACTTATTTTACAAAAAAAAAACATATGCTGGGTAACCTATTAATATGCAGACAGCCTATGACTAAAAAACATTGGAAAGGTCTAAGCCTAAGGAGTTTTTCTTAAAGTCTGTCTTTAATTTGAAATATGAACCTCTTGTGCATCCACTGTGGGGGAAAAAACTCCTGTACATTGAAGAAAAACATGGATTGTCCAACAAATTTATAATTTTTTAAGTTTATTAAGTTTTAAAATTTATTAAGCATTATTTTCTTTTTAATGATTACCCAAAAGTTTTTAATTCATTCTGAAAGCCAGCCAACCCATACTGGGCGCCCCTCGAGCAGAAAATGCCACATTTGCCTCAGAGATCCATGATGTGAAGCTAAAGTGGTGTAAACAGAAGATAGAGACGCTTTGATTAAACATGACGACAATAAACACTACTGGTGTATTTGGTGACTGGTGTAAATATGGTGTATTTGAGTTCTTCAAGCCGTCAAGGGTATTTTCATAATAAAGTGTATTATAATGCAGTGCTGATTGACATAGAATGCTATAAAATAACGCATCGTCTGCCTCACTCTGATGAGAAGCCACATCAGCTCACAAACACTCGACTGACGATATGAAGTGAGGTAAAACATGTTATTAAACGTTGTTTTTTGTTGAACAGGTTTATGAATGCTTCACTAGTTTGTGAAGATGTTTGACTCGTGTTGCTTTTTCAAATGTACGTTATAAGGGACTCAAACTCGCAGTCTTTCAGACGGAGCAGCTTTTATCACAGAGCCGTTCTTCGCTAACACACTGGGCATTTATTTATTTAATTAAAATCGCAGCCTTTGAGCATTCATAATCGCACACAAGCCATATCGCGATTGCGGTTCGATTTCGATTAATCGTGCAGCCCTATTTTATTGTTATGAATATAATTTTAGGAATCTATTATTTTGTTTTGTAGATGTTTCAGGGGGGTTTCTCACAATTAAAGCAGTCAAATGAACGTGATCACGTGACTGGATGCTTTTGCTGCCTTCACGTGCTCTCGGGAGTTTCCTAGGTAAAAATTGCACATGAAATTGCACATTTTGAAACTTGAATGCAATGATCTCCTAATCATGACTACAGAAGTAAGAATTCTAAACATTTCCGATAGCATATGAAGGCAGCATTACTGACGCTTGGCTGGCCGCTCAGTTCAACTATAGAAAGCATTCTCTTAAATCTATTTAAATAAAAGGGTTATTGAGCTGTTTACACTGTCCTATACAATAAATTAGTATGTACAGCGACATGAAATAAAAATGAATGCAAAAAGTGAGAAAAGAGTGAGAAAATGAATGAAGTGTAAACAAGTTTAAACTCTGTTTTCATTTTGATATACACATTTAAATTAATAGGCCTTGTCCAGTTTCATTAATGACATATGCACTGAAATTACATAAAGTCATTACTCAGAATTTAAACAAAAATTATATGAATTTAGATGTAAATTTAGTTAATTTTTCACTGTGACACGCTGTTTTAAGAGATTTAGTACTTCCTCCACCACTGGTGTTAGAGAACTCGGCTGGCTGAGCTGAGCGGCCAAGTGTCTGTAAGCACCCAGTCATGATCACATTCATTTGACTGCTTTAATTGTGAGAAACCCCCCTAAAACATCTATCATACAAAAGAATAGATTCCTAAGATTATATTCATAGCAATAAAATAATGAGTACATGACGGTACAATGACAGTACAGTAAATAAACATAATTGTATAATATTTGTCAATACATTGTTGCATTTTTGCCTGTGAATGTGGTTGTCTTTTTTACACACTTATCAGGTGTGGTGAACTGGAACTTCAGAACCCTGTACGGAATTCCCTAAACAATATCCAGATGCCTCCAGTGTGATGCTCTGTATAAGGATCATGGAGCAGGCTACAGAAGAAGAGGACATAGAGGCGTGCTACATGGGTTTTACTCAGATGACTTTAAAGGATATTGTGGTAGTGATTGTTTTTATGAGGCTGGTGGAACCCATCTAATATTTTAAATTAGATCCTCTTTTTAATGTCCGTTTGTATTACTCTTTTTGGAGTATATTGCACTTTAAATAATTAGTATTTTTTGTTATAGTGTTGTGGCCATGTAATAAATAAAGTGATGTTAATGTTTAAAGTTTTCTGAGTTGTCATCTTTTTAGTTTAACATGTTATATTTATACATTTTAGACAGTCACTTAAATATTCTGAATTAGAATGAGCTTTATTGCCAAGAGTGTTTACAGACACAAGGAATTTGACTTGGTGATGGGCTTCCAGTACAGAAGTACAGTACAAACAAAGTGAAGATATACATAGGATTACACAATAAAAAAACATCTTACACAGTAATATTAAAATAGTAATTGGAGCAATGGTTCTTGTGAATGTGCAGTTGTACAGATTTGCTGTTTAATTATCTAATTAACAAATATTAGTGCAAGCTCATTCTGTAAAAGTACAATAAGATGCAATTTGCTTCTGTATTTGTCATGTTGATATAAAAAAACTAATACACTTAAAATAATAAAGTTAATAAATAAGTAATACACCCATTTAAAATTTGATATTTAATTGATCTGCAGAAGGTAATGGAAAAGAATGATGCTGATCTGTTAGTGAAGTTATGGCACATAAATAGCTTTCATGAAGAAGGTTTACACAAAATTGTCACATATTTGCATAATATAAATAAAAATACATACTGTGTGCATGTGTGCCATATTTTATATGTTCTGTGTGTAACCGTATGCTTCTTGTAGTCTGTGTTGTGTTGAAAATCAGTTAAGAATGACAGGAGAACGTCGGATGGGTCTGCATAGAAAATTTATTTTTATATAGACAGGCCGTCAGGACAGCTTCAGCTCACGTTAGTGACACTCTTTCGTTCGGGAGAAAGACGGAAAAAGAAAAGACAAGGACCGACAAACGAAAGGATAAGGAGGACAAAGCTAACACAAAAAAACAAAACACAGATGGAGAAAACACAGTAACTCCATAAACTCAACCTTATACACATGAAACAACAATATAACTTAAAAATACAAAAATATGCTTCATCAATGCATACCTGCATAGAAAATGTATTTTTATATAGACAGGCCGTCACGACAGCTTCAGCTCACGTTAGTGACACTGCCAACAAAAATAACATTTCACAATATATGTTGAGTATATATGATCTTACATTTGTAAGTGCCAAAATGAATAAAATAAAGAGCTTAAACATTGTGTATTTATGTGTGTGGATTATTCTCAAATGATACAACTAATCTGCAGCATAGAACACAGCACAGGCCAGAACCACTTTGTAACAGGAGGGAGTGGGCGGGGTTTGAACCATTACCTCCTTACAGACCCTTTTAATGTATTTTTAGAAACTATGGTTAAAACAATTGTAGAACAGAATTAAATGTATATTAACAGGAAAATCTTATGAAATAAAACCATTTCAACCTCGTTACATGTGCTATTCACATATTTTGAAGCGCAACAGCTGTATTGCACTGCAGATTATGGCATGACTGCAAAAGAGTTTATGAGATACTGATAATCTTTTGATCATGTTTGCAATTTTGTATAATATTGTAGCCTTCTGTGCTTATCCTTAATTAGCCTACATAAATTCTCCAAATGTAGTTCGCATCACTGATTTTAATCAGTTACTGATGTGAGGTTGGACCGGGCTACAATCATCACCTAGCTATCACAAATTTAGAAAGCTATCACAAAACTTAGTAGGCTATAGTAATAATTATTGACATCATCATCATCTTGGATACATTGTTTCATTTATGTTTTGCAAAAGCACTCAATACAGCCACAGTCGTGCAAACATTGATGTTTTACACGGATTAAATTAACTTACTTGACATAACATAAACAGTTCATCCGTGCTCATGTATTATCAGCATCAGCTGTCCCACTCCGAGAGAAACAGTTCGGTACACAAGACGACGCTATCACGCATAGCCTACACATCAGTAGGCTATAGCTCGCCGGTTCTCAGAATCGAACATGTCCGAAAGATCGAACGTGTCCGATAGAAACGGTTCACGATTCTGTAGCCTACTGGTGATCCGGTCCTGACTCGAGAACCGCTGTATCAGTGTGTGTGTGTGTGTGTGTGTGTGTGTGTGTGTGTGTGTGTGTGTGTGTGTGTGTGTGTGTGTGTGTGTGTGTGTGTGTGTGTGTGTGTGTGTGTGTGTGTGTGTGTGTGTGTGTGTGTGTGTGTGTGTGTGTGTGTGTGTGTGTGTGTGTGTGTGTGTGTGTGTGTGTGTGTGTGTGTGTGTGTGTGTGTGCTGAGCTGCGAACTGCTGCAAGCTGAATATGTAGTCTATATCAAACCTACTGTTTTGATTACATTTTAAAATGTGTATTGACTTAGAAATTAAATAAGAAAAAAGCTGTTCCTGAAAATATCGTGCATTATTGATAAAGCAAATAAATGTTTAATTTGACCGTTTTAGAATCCATTGTTTCCAAACTTGAGAACCACTACGTTCGGTTACACGCGCATGCTCAGTATCAGCTGCTCATGAGCGCTCATATCAGTTCTCTGAACAAACCATGTCTCACTTCAAATAACGGTTGGAGTTACAACATCTACTTCAAGATATTAGTTTATTTCTAGTCGGAGAGACTGTCACTCATGTCAGAAAGTTAATAACTATAGTAACTTGTGGGATCAGAGCTGATTTGAGACGCGAACCGTTTAGAGCGATTCAGTTCGATTTGGTGAACTGGTTCGACCGGTTCACTATAAAGATCCGGTTAAAAAGAACGATTCGTTCGCGAACCGGACATCACTAGGCAGCACCTCGATGATGAGTGCACAGCACTGATCTATACAGCCGATGAAGACTACACTCAACAGCTGTCTGAATTCACCCACTAGTTTTCATTCACTTCTTTAAGTGAACTATAAGTAGAGAATAGTGAATGCGAGTTTAGGAGGCGATTTCGGATTCAGCAATAGGCAATAGTTAGATCGCGACTTCGCAAGAAATAAAAAAAAAAATTGATGTATGGGCTTTCAGGGCTTCCATAATTTTTTGATTGGATTGACAAAAAAACACCCATCCCGGTCTGAAAACGCCCACAAATGGGGACACGTCCCTTTTTGTTCCGCAGAGACCTATACTCCCATTTTATTAGTATGAGGTCTTGGTTCTAAACATTTTTTTTTACTTTTATTTATTTGTTAATTAATTGTAATATTTATTTTTTACATTTATTTTTTATATTTATTTACTTATGCATTCATTTATTTTTTACATTAATTTATTCGCACAGGTATTTATTTTTACGTTTATAGATCAATTGAATCATTTATTTTTACTTTTCCGTGTGCAACATGTAAATGAGGAGGCGGTCCTTGTGTAGCTGCAGCGCATCATTGGTTGAGAGCTCAAGCACAGAATCAATATAGGAGAGTTATCAGTAAATGACGGCCGGATAGTTATTTCACAGACACCAAACAACTTATCAATGTTTACAGCAGTTTTTGACTTCATTCGCTAAGTAGCGCAACTTTCTAACGTAAGCTGTTTGTGAAACGTCCGCCATAATACACACATGCAAGAGTTAAACTTACAACCTGTCGAGTTCAAAATCTGTGCAAGTCAGATGGTACTGCTATAAGTACCACTGAAACTTATAACTCAATAGGTCAAACTGCTGGAAACACTGATAAGTTGTTTGGTGTCTGTGAAATAACTAGCTGGCTGTCATTTACTGATAACTCTCTTTGTATTGATTCTGTACATGAGCTCTCAATCAATGATGTGCTGAAGCTACACAAGGACCACCCTCCTCATTTCCATGTTGCACATGGAAAAATTGATGAATCAATCGATTAATAAATGTAAATATAAATACATGTGGGAATAAATTATTGTAAAAAAGTAAATGAACGCATAAATAAATAAACATAAAAATAAGTGTACAAATAAATAATACAATTAATTAACAAATAAATAAAAGTTAAAAAAATATTTTTTTATAAAAGCATGATATAATAAATTAAGGGAAAGATAATACAAAATTGTATTTGATTAAAAATGAATCGTATATATTTTATCAAGCCATTCTGTTATTTATTTTTCCATTATCACATTTATCTAGCTATTTATTCATTTACATATGTGTATATTTATTTATTCATTTATTTACTCATTCATTCATTAATTAATTTATAATTATTAGTTATTATTTTTTATTAGTTTCTGCAGGTTTGGTCCTCCATACAAATCGATGTGTTTGTGTAAGAAAAATATCCATATTTAAAACGTATTAAGTATAGTTCCAGCCGAAAAAAAAAAAAAAAAAAACTTTATTTGACGGACAGATGTATTTAAATACAGTCGGTTTTAAATTATTTTCTAGATACCAATGCTACAGCTGCTCTAGCGCTCCCCTGGTTCACTGCCAAAATAACGGAGTTTAGGCTGCGTGACGTCAAACTCCAGAGCTCTATAGCTTTAGGTTGATTATTTGTCTGGGTATTTCTCAATTCTTTATCATTTATGCATTTAAGATGAAATGGAGTGTCTAAATCTCTATCACAGGGGTTTTCAAACTGGGTTAGGGTTAGTGTTAGGCCCTCAACCCTAACCCCAGAACATTTTAGAGAATAAAAAACAAAGCAAAAATGAATAAATTGTACCGAACATTCTGTTTCAGTTCTAAATGTCTCCCAGAATTGTACTTATTTGCTTTGTATCTTTCTTGTGAGTTTTTCTCACTATAATCCCCTTTATCTTGCTCTCTGGGGTTTTAAGTTAGTTTTCCATACATAAAAATATACAGATGGATTTTAGGAAGGGGGTCCCTCATAAAAGGTTCATCATGTTTGGGGGTCCTTGCCCTCTCAAAAGTTTGAATAACCCTGCTTTATCCCTTTGTTTGTTACAGATGTCTGTACTCAAACCAATATCTCTTTTTCCCTTTTCTCCAACCCATTTTCTCTTTCGTGAAATTATGTGAGACTATTACTTTTTGTTATGTTTTACCTTTCAAGAGTATAAGTAAAGAAGAATACACTCAGCGGATCATATTGAAGGGTTAGTTCACACCAAAATAAAATGTGTCATTAACTCCTTCCCTTTATGTCGTTCCACACCCGTAAGACCTCCGTTCATTTTCAAACACAGTTTAAGATATTTTATATTTAGTCCGAGAGTGTATATGCAAGTGTATGCACACTATACTGTCCATGTCCAGAAAGGGAATAAAAACATCATCAAAGTAGTCCATATGGGACATCAGTGGGTTAATTAGAATCTCTTGAAGCATCCAAAATACATTTTGGTCCAAAAATAGCAAAAACTACAACTTTATTCAACATTGTCTTCTCTTCTGGGTTTGTTTTCAAACCTCAAATAAAGATTAGAACAGTTATGAATCAGCGTATTGATTCATGATTTGGATCGCGTGTCAAACTGTCAAACTGCTGAAGTGACATTGGTGATCCGAATCATAAATCGATTCACTGATTCATAACGTTCGAATCTTTATTTGAGGATTGAAAACAAACAGGGAAGAGAAGACAATGCTGAAGTTGTAGTTTTTTTTTTTTTTTTTTTTTTGGGATCAAAATGTATTTTCGATGCTTCCAGAGATTATAACTACCCACTGATATTACATATGGACTACTTTTGAGGATGTTTATTCCCTTTCTGGACATGACAGTAAAGTGTGTATACGCTCTCGGACTACATATAAAATATCTTAAACTGTGTCTGAAGATGAACGGAGGTCTTACCGGGGGGGAACGACATTAGGGTCAGTCATTAAAGGGGGGGGGGGGGTGCTGTTTCATGCATTCTGAGCTTTTTACATTGTTAGTCTTGGATTCCCATCCTAAACATAGACAAAGTTTCAAAAACTAATGTTGGACGTTTAAAGGAGTATTTCTGTGTTAAAAATACTCCTTCTGGTTTCTCACAATTCGGAGAGTTTTTTTCGAGTATGGCTCGGGTTGACGTTAGTTAGAGCGGAAGGTCCTTGTATGGGCCGTACGGGCTCTTCTCTCGGTAGGGTGCGTGCGCACGTGACTAGAGCGAGAGAGGAAATGCACACCAATAAACACTCTTTCAAGGTGCAGATCCAGTCATCCGTGAACACTTCTGACATGCCCTATGTCGCGCCGCGCTCCACTTTATTCCTATGAGTGAACGACTTCAACGCTTCAGCACAGCATTCCGGGAAGGCAGCGCTGCATTTGAACCGATTTGAACGCAGAAATGACGGGAAGCTTCACATCGCGTCATTCGCGTCTAAAAGTGGATCTCCACCGTTCACTGATGTCAGGACTTTACCAAATCATACCAAAGAAGTGTGTTTTTGATGGAGCGGTCCCAGCGATAAAGGTTCGGTCCTGCTTTGGAAGCAGCCGGTGAGTAAAACTGCTTCAAATGTCTGTGCTCTTGGCTATCGTCACGTGAGTAAACATCAGTTAACAACACGATCGCGTGCTTCGTCATTCAAATGCGCTAACGGACTTCATTGTTGTTCTATGTACGTTACACTAGTTTGTCGCATACAATAGTCCATAAACCGAATCATGTCCTCATTAACTGCGAGTAAACACACACAAATGTTGACAGTAAATACAGTACATACCACAGAGACGGACGTCCTGTGTTGCTGTTTCACCTGTTCAATTTATTTCAGCCTCCGAATTTGATTCTGGATCATATATCTATTAGCTGAGATCGATAGCGATACACTCTCAGAAAAAAAAGTACACTGCTGTCACTGGGGCGGTACCCTAAGGTACAAAAGTGAAAAGGTACATCTTTGTACCTACTCACCCCTAAATAGTACATATTAGTACCTTAAAAGGTACTTATCAGTACTTCAAGAGTGCAAATCAGTAACTTAAAGGTACATATTAGTACCTTTTCAGTTTTGTACCTTAGGGTACCGCCCCAGTGACAGCAATGTACCTTTTTTTCTGACAGTGTAGGCTTGAGGACGTCACCGCTTTGCGCCCGTCATTCTTTAGCTCCGCCCACACGATACGCCTCCAGGCGCTCAGTTTTTTCTGGAAAGACTCGGTACAGCCCATATTTCTTTTATAAATATAATAAAACTAAAGACTTTTCGGAGATATGAAGGATGCAATACTACTCTATAGGTACTCAAGATTGACATGAGATTGACTGAAACTGAGTGTTTCACCCCCCCTTTAATAACCTTTAAATGGTTAATTCACACTAAAATGAAAATTTCCAGATCATTTCCATCGGTCATTTTCTAAAATAATAATAAAAAAAATACTAAAAAAAACATTTATATACCTTTTACCTCAAATGCGCGACTTTGATGATGTTGTTCTCCACTGCGTCGTCACTATGCCGGAAAGGTCACGTAGCCTTTTGAGTGTTTCAGCCTCGCGCCTGTGGTCTTTCGTCTCGAGGGATGAAAGCCAAATAAGTTGTAAACGAGTCGAATCTCGCGTTGCTGAGGCAGCGTGTAGATGACGATTTGTTAAATACATATTTAAACAGTATCGTCTGGGGATAGGGCTGTATTAATTCGGAAGAATTAAAATTAAACATTATCTGACTTTGAGGAGTTGGGTATATTTATTCAGCCTATCATTCAGACCATGTTCACTTGAGGGGTGATTAGGGGCATTTAATTCTGAGGAATTAAATGGGATTTATTTAACTTTGAGGAGTTAGATTATCAGCCTATCATCCATTTGTGTTTACTGGGCTTTTTCATAGCCCCTCTCCCGGGGAGCGATCGAGGTCGCCTCCCCTGTGGAGTTTTCTGGAAGTCGATGCTGCGATCCGCCGTCTACGACGCTCGGGCCACATTGACTTTCAGCGAACACATGCTGCTCCAGCCACCTCTAGAAAGACTTCAGCTGGGCAGCGAACATGTTCGCACACCGAAAATCCTCCCCGACTAAGCCTTGCAGGGTGGCCCCTCAGGGGGTCGGGCAGGAGGCTCGGTGGGTACCAGAGACCAGCCTTGAGAGGCTGGTTCCCCTAGTCGAATATCTCGGCGCATAGTCATACTCCCAAATATATCTACTTGGGTCCTTTGTACCGTGGGCAAAGTTATAGTCATTTTAGTAAAAGTGGCCCCAGAGACATTGAAAATTTTGGTTCCCCTTAGCGACTATGCATTGAAATTTCAAATTTCTTTTGTATTTATTAATAGTCTCCCTCCAAAGAACATTTCTGCAATGGTTTGGTTCTGATCAGGGGAAAAACCTGGGAGTAGTTCGCAAATGTAGGTTTTTAAAAAAAAACAAAATATCTCAAAATTGCCGCCTTAAGGGCGAGCCAATCCGAGGCATGCGTCTGGTCCGTCTTGAGCCAAGGATTCCAATGATAAGGCACTTGAGGCTACGGCCAACGGTCTAGGAGTTATGAGCAGTTTCGCGCAATTGATCATTATAGCGCCACCTATAGGCCAATCTGGCTCATAATTTGATAACCTCTCCTCAATTTTTGTACTACTTATTGGCCAAGTTTCAAGTCTCTAGCCCTTACGGTTTGGTCTGCACGATGCGTTTTACAGGAGAATAAAAAACGCTACAAATACAATAGGTTTTCAATAGGTCTTGAACCCCTAATTAAAAAAAGTTATGTAGCTTACTAGCATATATATATATATATATATATATATATATATATATATATATATATATATATATATATATATATATATATATATATATATATATAATTTTTTTTTTTTTAAATTAATTTATTTATTTATTTATTTTAGATATTTAATCAATATGGTACTTGGGTAAAATGTCACATTACTATTCTGAAAATAATAATGAGATACAAACCTGTAAATATTCAATCGACTTTTCTGAAATTTAGGGCTGTGCTCGACTAAGGATTTAGACAATCGAATCAGAATTGTCGAATCTCTCTATGGTCGACTGATAGTCGAATCATCTGTGTGTGTGTGAATGGGTTGGGAGCTGGTTGGGAGGGGCAAGACACTTGTTAGCAGAAGGGTAAAACTATTTTTATTTTCCTTTACACACTGCACACAACAATAACTTTTAATAAAGCGACCAAAACTGCCTGCCAACCGACAGACGAACTGACAATGGCTTTCTTATTTAGGTTTAAATAGCCTAAAAGGTAATGTGGTGGATAAACATTAATAAACCGTTTTCTCATAACATGTTAATACCGCAATCGAAATACAGAACATCACACAAATATATAAAATAATATTTTGATAAATAAACCTAAAAAAAATACCTGCCTAGAGAGGAAAAGAACACTTTGAGTGCATTTACATGCACGTTCTGAAGCCAATTGTGCCTAAAGCGGGTGAAGACGTATGTGAAGCTCAGCCCCGCACCTCAGGATCTCACTCACACCGACACCTGACGCGCACATTATATACACGCGAGCTCAATTTTGAATTGACTGACAGATGAGCTGCACGAAAGCACTCTGTGGTGCAGCAGGTTTTTAAATAACTTCCCGAGTGGCCGTGGACAGGCGCTGAATGCTGCCGCCGGTGTGTGTACACTCATTGAACGTGTTCTAATTTTAAAGGCGCGGTGCGAAGCTCAGCGCCCTTAAAGGGGTCGCACACCGATGCTCAGCTCAGCTCAGCGCCGCGACACGTCTTTAAAATATTGAGCACCCCCATATTGCCAAAATGGTATGATCCTTGTTTCATAACACCCGTGAAGATTCGATCGTAAGATCTGTGGTCGAATCAGGCTCCGCATATCGATGCATCGAATCTTCGACTATTCGGGGTCACCCCTACAAAAAATGTTTTAGACTTTTTTTTTTGTTGACATTTTGAACAGAAATTTCCATTTCTGAAAAGTTGCTATATGGTCATGGAGGTTTGTGCATTAAACTCATGGCTCCGAAATATAGCCTTTCATCAATTATGTTGTTCCCCAAACATTACCTCTTCTCTGCCAACTTTTTGAACATTTGGTCATGACAGTATTTATTTATTTATTTTTATTATTATTATTATTTTTATGCATAGGCCTAAATAGAAATTATCAGAAAAAAATCTATAGCTGTACCGCTTCAACACGTTGTGTTGTTTTTGATTTGTGTATTTTTAAAGGGGTGATGAATTGGGAAATCAACTTTCCATTGAGCTTTTGATATATAAAAGGTAATGGTAGATGGTCAAAAGAAGATAGCAAGATATTGCGCTATTCCTGGTTGTCGAAGAACACAGTTGCTGCATAAGCTTCCTTAGGATCCTAATATTAGGAATGTGTGGTTGAACTTTATTTTTAATAAAGTTCCAGCTCACGTGGGGAAGACATGTTCAGTTAATTTCACTGCGGAATCATTTGTAAAAAAATCTCTGGTCATTGCTGGATTTGGATCTGACAGGATTGGTGAAACATACTTATGTGAGTAAATAGTATTGCATTGTTATAGATCGTTTTTCTTTTGTGTACGTTTCTAACAGAGCATACCTTTATAACGCTGGACACGAATGGGCCAGGGCTCGCAAAGCCCGGCAGGCCAATGAATCTCATAAAAATCCGTTCTTGATCTGTGTTGTTGTCGTCTCTCAAGTCACGTGTGCGGCTTCTCTCTCAATCTCTCCTCTTTCTCATGTGAACTGACAGGGGAGCTTAAAGGACAACTCTGGCAAATTTTTAAGTTTATCTTGATCGTTACTGAAATTACTGAAAATTTTTCCTCAAGCCATGTCTGCCCAAATGGAAGGATAAATAAAGTGTATATAATACCTCCACAGTGGTTGCACTCGACTTTAACTACGGAATGACATTATTCTTCAACCGGCTCTGCTGTGTTGTCTTTGTAAGTTAGTCAAGTGTTCGCTGCAAATTTATACAATTCGGAAAGGCACTGACGCAAACAACTTCTTCTTCACTTTTGAGCCCGACCGGATCATCACTCCAGTGATGTCCGGTCATGAATGAATCGTTCTTTTGAACCGGTTCTTTTTAGTGGACAACTCTGGCGAATTTTTAAGTTTATCTTGATCGTTATATCTTTGTGAGTACAGTCTATAAAAGAAGAAGAAGAAGAAAAAAACGGATTGGTGCTTGCAACAAGGAGTTATTACAGTTAATGCCCAGAGCCCCCCCTCAGCTAAAACGGAAGCTTTGGCAAACCAGTTCACCAAATCGGACTGAATCGTTCTAAACGGTTCGCGTCTCAAATCAGCGCTGATTGCACACGTTACTTTAGTTACTCACTTTCTGACATGAGTAACAGTCCCTCCGAATATAAATAAACTAATGTCTTGAATTATATGTTGTAACTCTAACCGTTCACTGAACTAAGACATGTTTTGCGGAGAGATCTGATTAACTCACGAGCCGCTGATACTGAGCATGCGCGAGTAACTGAATGAGCAGCGGTCCTCTCCTCAGGATCAGCAGTACAGAATTGAAAACCGTTTCTCTCGGACACGTTCAATACTGAGAACCGTCGAGCCGATGAGCAGAGCCTCTTAATACACACAACGCTCTTCCCCACTGGACTGTTTTTCCGTCTACTGCAGGACTTCAGCGCGAGACACAGCTAGCCGCCTAAAACAGGTGAATTTAAACAATGGCTAAGTGGCTAAACGCATCTTGTTGTAATGTAAGGGACCTGTTCATGTTGGAAAGACATTTTAATTGCATTTTGTGTCTGTTAAGAAGCACAAAGACACCCTTTACGTATATGCCCCCAAAGATGCCGTTTTAGCTGCGGGGGGGCTCTGGGCATTAACTGTAATAACTCCTTGTTGCAAGCACCAATCCGGTTCGTTTTTTTTCTATAGACTGTACTCACAAAGATATAACGATCAAGATAAACTTAAAATTCGCCGGAGTTGTCCTTCAAGCTCATTAAATGTGCTAATCTTATCCAATCCTAGCCGTGGGCTTTTACTTCCAAGTCTCCAGTGCAGCATTGCCACCCAACGTTTTGGAGAGAGCCTCAAAACCAGTGTAGAAAATAGCCTATTACTTATTAGTTATAATGTTTTTGAATGGAAAAAAACACACACATACTTAGTTGTCAGACACAGTATAATTTTTTTTTTTTTTTAAATAGTTCATGACAACTTTAAGGAATCAAACAAATGGACTGAACTCACTCATTACGACAGTAACTTGCTGCCACCTGCTGTCTGTTTTAGTTTAATTAAACATATCAAACATAGCCTATCACTTCATTGATTCCATCATGCCTATTTTTGGATTAAAATGAAGTTCATACTTTTAATAAGGTTGCCCCTGGACATGAGTTTATGAAAGTAGGCTAAAGACTACCACCGCTTAATAGAAAAACATGTTCTCGTTTCAAATGCATTAATCAATATGCTTGCGTGGACTTCACTGTACCCTATATGTGCGCAGCTTCCTTTCTGTGAGAAAATATCAAGTGCTTCAATTTCAGAGTCCCTGTTATCAGATCTGTTGAAGATTCTATTCATGTTTGTTAGCCCCGGACATTTTACAACACAGTAGGCTACAGTTAGGGTGATATGACTTAAACCATGATATAAGATTTTGGCCTTATACTTATCCAAGTCCTTCATCACAGAAAGAGTGAAACTCTGAGCTCGATTGCTATTTATTTATTTTTGCTCTTTTTTTTAATATATTTATTTATGTATTTACTTAGCTTTAATATTGGCAGCTTTGACATTCCATAGCTTCCAAGCTTGTGAATCATTATATCGTCTACACGAAATTGGGCATGGGCAGTAAAAGATGCTGGCTTACTACACATTCCAGCATGGGTTCAGCAACTGATCAAAATTAAATGGACTGATTTGTAGTTTCCTACCGATAACAATTGTGACCAAGAATAATTCTCATGCTTTCACTTACTGTAAAAAATTAAAAGGCATGAAGTTTTTTTCTTTCTAAAATATGTCTGATCATTTTGAATGTGGTAGTAGCCTAATCAATTTGTGAAAAATACAGATTTCCCATCATGTTAAAATATTGGGTTATAAAGCTTTTATAAAATTATCAATCTATTTATGGTTAATATTGCCTTTGCATTTAACAAATGAATATAGCTTGATAGGTTTTTGAAAAAATCCACTCTGAAAATGACAAAAACAACACTCTTTAATATTTTCTATCTTAAATTTTATTAAATTTGATATGGAACTATTTTATATGTGTTAAGGACAGGTATAAGGAAACACACTTTTCAATATTTTACATTTTTGCAAAACAGTCTTGAGCAGCTCAAATGCAAATTAATGAATAATTGGAAAACATCCTAAAGAATATGGCTACTTCTAAAAATGTGACATAGATTTCCATTTTTATCTACGAAGGAAAACTATAGCCTGCACATATCCCATATCATCAAAGAGTGAAGGCAAGAGTGTAAAGAAATGCAAATATATTCTCATTCAGTGTCCATCACTTGGACAGATTCACCCACAACATCCAGTGTTAATGGAATCACTGTTTTTGTGAGCACAGCAGTAGTTCCTGGCTTGTATCTGTACGTACCCTCCCTAGTGCATTAGAAAGAAGAGAGAAAATGTTTTTGAATCTTAAGATACTTTATGAATAAATATGTACAGTTGTAAAGTTGTGAGGGTTAATAAGAGTTGATTAGGAAGAGAGTTGATTATGTATATATTCCAGAAAGCAGGTTATGCATAAGTTTATGTGGTATAAGTAAATAGACTGCCTTAACATTCACTTCCAAAAACTGAGGTAACCTTCAGCCACATAAGTAAGTAGCCACATTAATATATTTGCTGAATTATTGTTGCGTGTTTATTTAATTTTTTACTTATTTTGAGAAAGTTGTGCCCCAAATGATGTATTTTGCACTATTTACTCTACTGTTTCGTGTAAAAATTGTATAAAGTTATTTTGTCATTCAACAGTCTGATAGCCCCTCCAGTATAAGTAATTAAATCTGTGACAGTTGTGTGCATGAAGTGTCAGATTTCCTTCTTTTTTTTTAAATAAGTAAAATAAATACTGCACTGTAACTTACTTGTTTTTGGAATTTTCAGAGGGAACACAACCACACTCACACTGGTATCCAGAGCAAGTTTTTTGCTTGGTTAAAATCGCATTCCAGTCACCCTCAGTTGAAATTGTGGGGGTTGATGCCCTACAATCCTTATTATTTTATGGGGAGCTTGCAGGTTGTTAAGAGGCTATTATCTACAACTCTTCTTTATTATTATAAAAATGGGTTATTAAAATGTCTACAAATGTATATCCGAGATCAAGTAAAAACCATACAGTAAAAAATGGGTCGCCATCAGAGAAACAACGCTCAAATGCTTTTATTTTAAAATAATGTTGCAAATACCAGCAAATTGGCTACTGCAGACCTTAGTTAATCATTTTGCATGAATTAATTAATATTCCTCCCAAAATTTGCGTCTGGAAACTTGCATATGCAATAAGGTTAGCCGTCCGTGCCTTTTTATCACTTCATATTCATTGCAAGTTTTTAGTAAACCTGACAGTAGTTTTTTAACCCCAAAAATCTGGCACTAGTTTCATTAAAAAATGGCATAGAATAGTTCACAAGTGACTAGTGAGGGATGACATTTTTGTAGGCCAAAACCCAGAAATTAGTTACCAATTAAGCACTTCCGGTTCCATCATACTAAAGTCAAATTTGTTTTTTTGAATGGGAGGTGGGAGGTTAATGCATTATATTGCGAGTGAATTAATTCTACCTGCCAGCGTCTCTCTACTAATAATGAAGCTGTAAGTTTTAGTCACTTGGAAAACTCTACGTTTCAAATTTTATTGATAAAATTACAGAACAGAAATTAAATCTAAGTCCTCTCTGATCTCTCCATAGACAGCTATTTAATTAACACTTTCAAGGCCAGAAAGTCAGTAAAACATTGTTAAAATGGTGAGACTGCAGTTGTTCAACCTTAATTTTATTTTAAACAAAGTTTTTACTACCTATTTGGGCCTTGAAAGTGTTAATTAATTTTTAAAAAATTAATAAGCTATCTATGGAGAGGTCAGAGAGCTCTTGAATTACGTCTCATACAGGCTTAGAGCAACTTAAAGTTGAGTAAATGATGACAGAATTTTAATTTTGGGTGAAAATGACACAGAGTTCATTTTCTGCAATAATCCACAAAAGTCAAGGAAAAATCCTACTGGATTTCTGTTAAGTGAACCAGATGTTAACTTCTGGACCGGCCTACAAAAATAGTCATCAGTGCAGAGCTCTATACTGGGATGCACCTTCCTGTATGTGTGTGTGTTCACAATTAACATACTTTTAAGTTAACTGAACATACTACTGGCCATGTTTTAAAACTGATAACTGAGTAAGAAAGGTAAGCAATCGAGAGTTGGAGGTAATCCTGCCTTCTGGAAAACCCAAGTCAGACAGACAGACAGGCAGGCAGACACACACACACACACACACACACACACACACACACACACACACACACACACACACACACACACACACACACACACACACACACACACACGTTGGTCTATGTGGTTTACAGGGACTCTCCATAGGCGTAATGGTTTTTATACTGTACAAACCGTATTTTCTATCCCCTTACACTGCCCCTGCCCCTAAACCTACCCATCACAGGAAACATTCTGCATTTTTACTTTCTCAAAAAACCATCATTTAGTATGTTTTTAAGGCCATTTGAATTATGAGGACATTTGATATGTCCTCATAAACCACATTTATAGTGTAATACCAGTGTAATACCCATGTAGTTATACAAATTTGTGCCCTCATAAACCACATAAACAGGCTCACACACACACACACACACACACACACACACACACACACACACACACACACACACACACACACACACACACACACACACACACACACACAAGAAATCATTTGTAAAGAATGAAGAATTAGATAATGGTACTGTAGTCTTCCAGATTATACTGGTATTTTACCTCAGTCCTTTCCGAACAGGCTGGTCATATCCCCTCAGATAATCTACAGCTTTCTCTGTAATCACACATAGGTCTACATTGCTGCCAGAACCCAGATCGCAGAAGATGCCTGCAGTGATGGCTTCTTTCACCAACTGCTTTGCTTCCTCCAGCTTATCCCCAAGAGTTTATGTAGGTGTGGATTTGACAAGAACAAATACAGAATGTGTGTTTGGGGAGTGGAAATGAACAAAAAAAGATCACATTGTGGGTAAGAAGCATATTGTAATAGTATTGCAGATTGTAATAGAAAACAGGAATACAATTCCTTAAAAATGTTCTGAAACAGGATGCAACAACTGGATATATTTATGAATGTTTTTCAAAAAATAAAATGTTTTGATAAAATATCAATAGTTTTATGCTGTGCTGTTCTGTTATTTAAAACTATTCTTTAAAACCATTGAGGTTCAGGTGTGTCATGCCAGCATTTTGGAGCTTCTGCAAGAACCAATGAGGTTTGTTCTAGAGTATCAAGTAACTACCTCTTTGGGCCCTCAGGGGTCCCTAGACAGCAAATATGCAATACCATATTGGAAAATATCGATAAGAATGTGAAAAACAGTTGTCTGACCTCCATGTTTGGCTTGTATCGATCTTCAAATATAGAAATGGCAGAAGCTGCACCAGACCCTGAAATATATAGTTTTGCTAAATAAGTGCAGGTGAAAGAAAAAAAAATCTGAAATTATTTATTCAAAGAAAGGGAAAGGTGATACATTACCCATGGTAAGGAAAGGAAGCTTATCATATGAACCATGAGGGTAGATACTGTAGAGTTGTGGGCCATTAATATCCACACCTCCCACAATTAAAGAAGAACCAATGTGCCCCTGATATCTACAAAATGGGAAACAATCAGCCCAAGTCATGGGACTATTTAAATATATAAGATATATTTACATAGTAAGATAAATAATATTATCAGTTAACAAGTAAGCAATATCTCAAATACAGAATAATGTGTTGATGTAAAGTCATGTGAAAATGTTAGGACACCCTATTGACATTGTGAACATGTGACCCCATGGTTCCCTTATCGAGAGGTTACTCGTATTGCGTATGGGAAAAACTCCTTTTCTCGAGAATATGAAGCAAAACTTTATTAATAAAGTTATCCATGTAAAGTGCAGTGCAGCTGCATGGCAATAGCCAGGCGCGAGGCACGCTCTGATTGGCCAGGCCGCGGCAACTGCAGGAACCTATGGTGAGGCGGCTGAGAGGAACGAACCAATGGGGGCGCTCCAGAGAGCCCGCCGGAAAAGGGGGCTTATATTTGCATACAGGTGGCTATAAAAGACCCTGTTTGGCCATAGGTGTCAGATTTTATCTCCTTCAGCAACACCTTCGCTGACCTCTGGAAGAAGAAGCAACCGCCGTCGAATCAAGCACCACAGCGGAACCCGCAGCAGTGAGGACGCCGGATTTCTCAGCCTTCTTCCTTGCAGTTCCAGCTACACCATCCGGTGCCGTATCCTTTCTTTCTAAAAGAGCGCGAGGCGTTGTTTCAAATGCCTCGCATTTCCTGCGGCTCGTGCAGAGCACCTCTCTCCAATGGCAACCGTCACATCATCTGCGTGATGTGTCTTGGACGGGACCACGCGCAGCTCGCGCTCTCCAGAGGCGGCTGCCCCGAATGCGACGAGATGGCACTGCAGTCCCTTTAGGCTCGCCTCGCCTCCTTCGACCCAGTCCCGCCCTTAGCCCAGAGCGACTGCACGCCGGACGTTTCCCCGTGTGCCTCGCCCTCGCCAGTAACCTTCACCCAGGAAGGACAGCGCCCCTCCTCAGCAGCGGCCTGTTCAGTATCATTCGGTGGAATGTCGCCAGAGTAGGAGGAAGACAGCCTCTCGACAGCCGCGTCTGGCAGCGTGTGGTCAGAATCTGTCTCGGAGCCCCCCGTTTCAAACCCAGACTGCCGCGAGCTCCAAGACCAGCATTGACGCGGAGCTTATCCGCGTGCTCACAAAGGCCGTGGGAGACCTCGGGCTCGAGTGGTCCCAGCCTGAAGAGCCAACGTGCAGCAGACTGGATGAGTGGTTCCTCGAAAGTAGCCACTTCTCTGCTCCCCAGAAGCCTGCGCCTTTCTTTCCCGAAGTTCATGACGAACTAACGAAGTCATGGAAGTCGCCCTATTCTGCTTGCGCTAAGTCTTCGTTTTCCCCAGCGCTCCCAACTGTCAACGGTGCGAAGGAAAAGGGATTTGAGTCTCTTCCCCCCCCCCCTCGAAGAGGCCGTTGCCGCGATTGATAATGATTGATTGATTGATTTATTGATAATTATCAATGCTGTACTGTTTACCAAAAATTGCTGCAAATACCTGTATAGTGAAGCTGTTGTCTATTCCAGTGTTTTCCAACCTTTTTTCAGTCATGGCACCCTTTGAAATTTTTCTAAATTTTGTTGCACCCGCTCGCATAAGTTACACTAAAGGTGTAACTGTACAGATTGATCATGGTTCGCTTTGTATCACGGTTTTAGGTTCACGTTTCAGTACAGTTCGGTATTTGCTATGTTCAGGGGAAAAGGGGCTACTGTCAAATGAAAATAAAGAAAATAAGAACAAATAACTTAAATACAAGCAGCAGCACAAATAAATACTATTGAGCAAAGA
>NC_090190.1:25836226-25838726 GCF_024679245.1 Pseudorasbora parva | reverse complement strand
ACCCGATTTACTTCAAACTTCATCAGTATAAAGTCAAAACATAGCAGATATAGACATATGAATGGATTCCTGATTCTTGAAATACTGTTGTCATGGCAACGTGTCAAAGTCCAATGATCTTTTTAGGTGTTTTTGAGACTCTTAGCATGCTTGAAATTGCATGAAACTCAACACACACATCTGACATGCTGTCCAGAAGATGCAAGCAAAGACTCAGAAACGGGCGTGGTAGAGGGACTCAGTAGCGCCATCTTTTGTCCAAAGTGGGGGGTTAGTTTTTTCTGCAGTCACCAAACTTGGTATATATATTGTACATTTCGAGCCGGACAACTTTCTAATTTACAGTCATTAGCTCTGACCAACAGGAAGTCAGATAATTTGGTTGGAAGATAACAAGAAGTTGAAAGCGAGCTCTGAGTTTTAACCTTCTCCTCAAAAGCGATTCATTCAATCTCCTCCAAACTCGGACAACATGAAGTAAATATACAGAAGATGCTAAAATGCGAACGGTTATTGGATATCTCAAACGGTCTTCCCGTAGCAAAAGCCTAAAAAAGACAAAATAAGCACACAAGTGCCTGGTTCATAAATAAGGCTATACTCCCACCTGCTGGTTATTCTATATATAACACTGGCTGTTTTTTTGTTTTTTTTTCAACACTTATGCTCTCACTTAAATGACCAGTAGAGGGCAATATTGTATAAGTTTTCAAGCAAAAAACCTTGCCTCTGTGTGTGTGTGTGTGAATGGTTTTCTAGCCTGGTGGGGACTTAAACTTGAATGCACACTGACTCATGAGGACTTCCCAATGGGTACAAAAGCTTATAAATCAGACAGAATGAGTTACTTTGAAAATGTGAAAATGCAGAAAGTTGTGTGATGGGTAGGTTTTGGGGTAGGAGCAGTGTAGGAGGACAGAATATGGTTTGTACAGCATAAAAACCATTATGTCTATGGTGAGTCCCCAAATAGATAGTGAACCAGACATGAGTGTGTGTGTGTGTGTGTGTGTGTGTGTGGGGGGGGGGGGGGGGGTGTTCTGAACTGATAAGAGTTGCCTGCAGCATACTTTAGCATTACTAGTGTGTGTGTGTGTGTGTGTGTGTGTGTGTGTGTGTGTGTGTGTGTGTGTGTGTGTTCTTTTTTCTAGCCTGGTGGGGACTTCAACCTGAATGCACACAGACTCATGGGGACACGTGTCATTGATTTCTACAGTGTGTGTGTGTATGTGTGTGTGTGTGTGTGTGTGTGTGTGGGGGGGGGGGGGGTTGTTGTGGATGGGGGATGGGGGTTGGGCTTAACTGATAAGAGTTGCCTGCAGCATACTTCAGCATTACTACTGTGTGTGCGTGTTCTTTTTTCTAGCCTGGTGGGGACTTCAACCTGAATGCACACAGACTCATTGGGACACGTGTCACTGATTTCTACAGTGTGTGTGTGTGTGTGTGTGTGTGTGTGAGAGAGAGAGCCACTCTTCTGTCTAAAAAGATTACCTCTCAATGCTGTGCTTTGGCCTGCATTAAAGGATTAAACATATTATTCTGGGTTTGAATAAAAAAATTCATGTATAAAACCAGTTTATTTGTAGGGCATTGACAATATTGTTTTATATAATTAGTTAAATAATTGTGTTAATACAAATAATTATTAATAAAAAAATATAAATATTTAAAAAAACATTACTAACAAAAGAAAAAAAACATATTTAATTGTCTTTAAAAAGAAAAGGAAAAAAAGTAGTGTGTGTAACTTAAAAAAATGAGAAGATTAATGCCTTTTGTTTAAGGACAAAAATGAGAACCAATGAGCTACCGGCATATAGAATAACCAGAAGGTGGGAGTGTAGCCTTATTTAGTAACCAGGTTGGATATGTCCTAGGGAACACTGTTTTGAAGATAAAACTATTGTTGTTATTGCAAAACAGTGTTTTCAGAAAGTGAAATAAAAACAATGTTCTCTCACTGTTTAGATTTTGTGTCTGTCATTCCCCCCCACCCCCCTCACTCTCCCTCTCTCAGGATCACTCTGTTAGTGTGTGTGTGTGTGTGTGTGTGTGTGTGGAGGGGGTCTCTCTCACTGTGTATGTCGCCTTGTTTCTTGTTTTTCATAATTTAACCCTTTCATATCAAAGGCTATCAGCAATATCTATCACTTTATTGTGAAAAATAAGTTTTAAAAAATGTATTAAATATATATATATAACACTGGTCTTCTGAACTTACAATATTTTGAGCTGCAAAAAATACATTTGCACATAATTGAAAGTGATATCCTAATACTTTTAATTGTTTTCTATAACATTGGCTTTAAAGAAGGTCATGTGCTGTGTTTGCAAAGATCACGTATGACACCTCTTTAAACTAATTATTTATTGATAAAATTCAAATGGATAAAAAAATATAATTTCACATGATCTTATAAAAGTGGCTGTTTATAATAAACTTCTATAAATTTTATGCACGCATATTACTCTTACCTGACACTGATATTAAAATCAT